>NC_058132.1:134693089-134726963 GCF_016433145.1 Gracilinanus agilis | reverse complement strand
GGGGGGGAGATAGTTTGTGTCAAAGGCTGCAGAGAAAACAAGAAGGATGAGCAAAAAAAAGACCATTAGAATCTGCAATTAAGAGATTACTGACGAAAATTCAGTCCTGTTCAGTGAAGTAGACTGTATTTTGACTAAAAGGGATGCATGTTGCTATCTTAATTCATGTGGAAAGGAATCACATTCCCCATAGAACCTTGTAGAACTGGATCAGTCCTCTGACAAAGTGATCTGTGTACCTCCTTACTGAGTACATAGAACTGACTAAGGAGAGAAATGTTTCAGATGAGGAAATTTCCAACATAATATTCAGGACCTGACTTTAAAATATGGGCATCCCTGCTTATTTTTCTGTAGTTATACATTATCATTTATATATAATATAACATGAGGTATAATAAAGACCCTATTACCTCAGTCCCTTGTAGCCCACACAGAGCATATGAGCACACCACACGCACCTTATGATAGAAGATGAAGAAACCTTAATTGTATTTATATAGGTTTAAAATCAGAATACTCTCTTGCTCTCTTAGCTTATCTTGTTCTTTCATTTATTTACATTTGTTTATTTCTACTTTTCTTTATCTCCTCAGAACTTAGCACAGTGTTTGGCATATTATAAACACTTGATAAATGTTTGTTAACTCTTAACTTTCCCAAAATTTGCTTTCTTGGGATTTTAATGGGAGACCATCCTGAGAAATGTTTTAAGGCAGAGGTTTGGTGACTTGCCTCCAGTCATACAGCTAGTAGTGTTTGAGGCTAGAATTTAAACTAGGGTTTAGAGGAAGAAAGACCTGAGTCCAAATGCTGCCTCAGACACTGACTATATGATATGATCATGGGCAGGTCACTTTGCCTTTGTCTCAGTTTCCTCAGACGTAAATGGGAAGAAGAATAGTATCTACCTAATTAGTGTCTATTGGTATCAGTAGTATTAATCTAATAATATCTACCCAATTGCTATTTATTAGTATTAATAGTATTAATGTAATAGTATCTACCTATTAATCTACTAATATCCATCTAATTAATGTATATTAATAGTGTCTATGTAATTAATGCCTATTAATCATAGTATCTAATTACTATTAGTATTGATGGTATTAATCTGATAACCTCTACTTAATTAGTATCAATTAATATTAATAATATTATTTTAATAGTATCTACCTAATTAATACCTATTAGTATTAACCATATTAACCTAATAGCATCTACCTAATTAGTGTATTAATGGTATTAATCTAATAGTATCTACCTTATTAGCATCTATTCGATACCTATTTAACTGTCATATCTGTAAAGCACTTAGTGCAGTGTCTAATACATAGTATGGACTTAATAAATGCTTCCCCTTTCCATTCCAGAAGGATGTTGGTCAGTAGTGATGATAATAATAATAATTACTAACTTTATATAGTGGTTCAAGATGTACATGCTTTCTGTAGGCTCTCATTTGATCCTCACAAGCCTGAGAGGTTGGTGCTGCTTTTGTCTCCATTTCACAGATGATAAAAGTGAGGCTGAGATGGATTAAATGACTTGTCTATAATCACACAGTATCTGAAGCAGGACTCAGATTCATGTCTTGTTGACTCCAGATTCAACATTCTAAGCCCTCTACTGAACTTAGCAGATAGAGTGTGACAAAAATCTCTTCTAAGAGCAATGTCAAAATAAAGCTGTTGAGACATCAAGATGTCTCCTTTCTTTCTGAGTATTATGTGTGACTTTGGAAGCTAAAGCATACTTTCCTTTTTAGTACCCAGGTACTAAATCCAGACTGTTATGGAAGAGCGCAGGCACTAAGACTCTCCTGTTTGTGTTTTCAGCCTCTCCAGTTGGTAACGGTTACATCAAGCCTCCAGTTCCACCTGTTTCTGGCACACAGAGGGAGAAAGGGCCTCCCACCATGTTGCCCATCAATGTTGACCCAGACAGCAAACCAGGAGAATATGTGCTCAAGAGTTTATTTGTCAACTTCACCACTCAGGCTGAGCGCAAGATTCGTATCATCATGGCAGAACCTCTGGTGAGTAAATAAAATGAGAGACATCTGCCTCCTTGTATGGTCTTCCTCTGGTCTGTATCTGTTAAGCCTGTCCTTCCTAAGTTACGGTGGTCTGCCATGGATGCTCTCCTGTGTTTTGTAAGGCTTGTTGGTTTTTTTTTAATATTTAAGCCATTAATGTTTTTCTTTGTTGATTGGTTGAGAAGCATATGGGTTGGCTTGACAGAGAGGTGAACCTGGACTTGCAAAGGCTGTGTCTAGGAAGCACAAACTCTGGTAGCTTTTACTAGGATGGATAATTATCTAGTCCGTGATCAGTGAATGTTTACCCAGCCTCACTGGATCCATAGAAGGTCATCACTAAGCTGGCAGCAAGACGAACTTCTTGGCCTCAATAATTGTCAAGGATCAGAAGGGATTATGATTTGTGGCTGTGGAAGGAATATTTGCACTGACTGGAATCATACCTCCTTTAAGTATTTTTCTGAAAATGCATTAAAATTATCTTAATAAATTATATAGAACAAGAGTTTACCTTCACGTTCTATGTTTAATTCCTTGAATACAAAGACTCTTTTTGTCTTCTTTGTATCCTCAGAGTTTAGCACAGAGCTTGACACATTTTTGTGGTTGTTGTTCAGTTGTGTCTAACTCTTTGAGCATGGGAAATATCACAACAATAGTGCCCATGGAGTTTTCTTCTCAAAGATACTAGAGTGGTTTGCATTTTCTCCTCCAGCTCATTTTTACAGATGAGGAAACTGAGGCAAGCAGTTAAGTAGTTTGTCAAGGGTCACACCACTAGTAAGTTTCTGAGGCTGGATTTGAATTCAGGAAGATGTCTCCCTGACTCCTGGCCCAGTAACTACCTTAAAGGAGTTCTAAAGATCATTAATTTGAGCTGCAAAGAGAAATTCAAATTACTCGTTTTCTGATCCTAACCTGGTCAAGAAAAGTCAATGAAAAATATCACAGAATTATAAGTGATACAGAACTCTATGAAGTTCAAGGTGATGCTTTCAAAGAAGACTAATGGTGTGATGGTTCTTGACAAAGGCAAGATGGATTTGGCTTTTTAGACCCCAAGGTTAAACAAAGTATAATCTTGTAATTTAATCAAAACACAAGCCATATAGATATTTTCAAATTATAGCATTCTCTAATTTATTCTTATAGAATCTGAATTTTGCTTGTTTTCTCTTAATTTATATTGTAAGAGATATCTCTTTGGGAAGTGAATGAATAAAAGATGTATTTGGAAATTTTAGTGATGTGAAAACAAAAGAGGTCAATTTGTAAAACTGTTTCTTGCTTTAGAAAAAAGAATCACCATTTTAGGAATCTTTTTTTAAAAAGTCAAAATAGAAAATGTGAAAACAAGATTCAGTAGGGTATTTTATTAGAATTCGGCACTAAAATTTCATTCTAAGATCCAAAACTATGGATGACACTCAAAGAAGATCAGCTTCATCTAGAGCAGGGGTCAGCAACATATGGCTCTCTAGTCATTTCTGGCTCCACCTCCCAACCTGCCAGTCCAGGCAGAGCCCCAGGATGTGCCCCAGGGGGCCCTTCAGCCCCTACCCCATATTCCAGCGCCTTCCGCCTCCATCCTACTCCTTCCACAGGCGTTTATGGCTCTCACAGCCAAAAAGGTTGCCAACCCCTGATCTAGAGGTTCCCCTCTTGTTTTTGCTATTTAATTACCATTTAAATTTTGCATAGATTTTACATAGAATCTTATCCTTTCATATTTATCATAAGGTAATAGGGCAGCTGAGTGGCTCAGTGGATTGAGAGCCAGGCCTAGAGACGAAAGGTCCTAGGTTCAAGTCCGGCCTCGGACACTTCCAGCTGTGTGACCTTGGGCAAGTCACTTGACCCCTACTGCCCACCCTTACCACTCCTGGGCCAAGGACGGTCCCTAGCCCGGATGAAAAAAGGAGGAGGGTTGGGCGTGGGGCTAGCAACCCCACCCTGTAAAAACTACATCTGCTAAAGAAACTGCAACCTAAACTGGGGCATCTGGGCTAGCTCAGTGGATTGAGAGCCAGGCCTAAAGACGAAAGGTCCTAGGTTCAAGTCCGGGCTCAGACACTTCCCAGCTGGGTGACCCTGAGCGACTGTGTGTCCCATTGCCTACTGGTTGCGGCCCTATGCTCCTAGATAAGAGTCCCAGGATAAAAAAAAAATAGGGACTATGGTTTATGAGTGTTTTTGATATGTCTCCTTTATTGAGATAGTCATTCTTTACTTTTTTAACTCAATATCTACTTTCTTACCAAAAACAAAAACAAAAGAAGAAGGCTTCTTTTTATTTTAGTCAAGCAGTTAATGAGGTAGCCACCATTTTCCAAAATAATTACACAAAGTAGACTCTTCTGCACTTCTTTGTTGGTGCTGAGGAATTTTGGACTCATCTTCTTTTAGGGGAAAATTTTCAGTCTTTTTATATCATAGATCCTTGGACAGTCTGGTGTTTGTTGGCTATATTCAGAATTGAAGGAAATGCTAAATCTCAGAGGTTTGTGAAAATAAAGGTGTAATTGTCTTGTCATCCAAGGTCACAGACTTCCTGAAATCTATCTTTGAACCCCAGGTTAAGAACATCGATACAGAGGTGTGAAGTTCTTGTGGTTCCTCACCAATACATGCCACACTTAGGACTGAGACAGATTTTGTTTTCCCCTTTCTTCCTATAGATCAAAAATTAAATAGACACAGCTATGGTTCCCTGATGTCCCAGTGCCTAGACGAGGTAAACATTGCAATTCTGTATAAAGAAAAATACCAGAGTATTCATGAGTGATTTTTAAATGAGAATTGACTATACTCTGTTTTTATTCAGGAACAAAAATGACATGTGAGAATCATTTCTATACCCACACCATCCTGGAGATTAGGGGGTGCAATTTCTTATTCTTCTTTTGTGAAAGTTTAGTTTAAGTATCCTAGAATGAGATAGCAGAAAGAAACCCAGGAGAGGAAAGGCAAAAATTATCAACAACAAGCATTGAATGCTTATTAGAGAAAAAGCTCTTTACTAAATTGCTGAGAACAAAGTCTATAAAATAGGAATGAAAGGAACATTTATCAAGCACCTACTGTGTGCTAGACACTGTGCTTGCTATATAAATATTATCTCTGCTAGTAAGCCCCTGAGGCAGGATTCATACTCAGATCTTCCTGACATCAAGTCATATGCTCTAACCATTGTACCACCTAGATTTTTATAAGTATAAACAGGTATGCATTGAGCTTTCATAGACCATATAGGTGTGTGGTTTTTTCTTTTCAATCAATTTATAATATGGCTTATTTTTCAAAAGAGAACTTTCTCCCACCATTTTAAGTAGACCATATACTTCCAGTTCAGTCTTGGTTTTTTGTCTCTTGAGAAAATGCTACATCATGGTAATACTTGTCTGTGGGAAAATTGACATTAGTAAAATCTGTTATGCCATTTAAAAAATGCAAATGTGCATCAGGCATTTGGACTTCAGCTGTATTGAGGGTTGTAATGCTTCATGCCTTTTGAGACTATTCCAGGCCACGCCACTGTCTATTTCTATCACTGAGTTAATTGGACTTCTTGTGAGGATTTATTGCATATTTTGTATTAAGGCAGAAAGTTGTGTTCTCTTATTTTGGATGGGAAACAGGAGGTAGAAATCCGTTAATCAGTATTGGAAACTCTCTCCACAAATAAGTCATCAACTTGTCAATAATTATGTCAGCTTGAAGAGATGTCTGAGACACTGGGAGGTTAGGGGAATTTCTTATCCTTGGTCACACAAACAGTATGTCCTAGAGCCACAAATTACACTAGATCTTCCAGACTTCAGTAACATCTTTTTATGCACTCCTCTTGGAGATAGCTAAAGATTTTGTGAGGAAAGTCTAAAGATGTACAAATGTGTGTTTATCATTAGGAGTTATATGGGGGTTGGGAAATGATGTGGCCAGTGTCCTTGAGGATTTTACATTCTTTTGTGAGGAGATGAGTCATAAGTAATTCACATGTCATGAGTTATTCACAAATAATTATGTTAGAAAATTAGTAAGTGAAAAGAAGTTAAACAGAATGAACTACAAAATTCAAGGAGGATTTCATGAAAGTGGTGTATCCAAAGTGGGCCTTGAAATAAGGGTTTAGTACTTATAAGGTAGAGATGGAGGTTAGGGATACACAAAGGGTACAGAGTCTGAAAAGGACAAAACAAAAACACAAGTGATTTTGAAGAGTCTGGCTAGAAGAAAGAATGGGTGAGGTGAAATAGTAGCATATAGAATAGAATCTCTGATGACATGGATTGTATCATTTTCCTCTTCATATTCCCATTTTACAGCACAATGTCTGACACATAGTAGGAGTTTAATAAACTCTAGTTCATTATTGATTATTTGGAAACATGTTGGGGCCAAATGGTGGAAAAGTTTGAATGCCAGATGAATGAATCTGTACTTTAACCTTTGGTGCGGCTGGTGGTGATGGTAATAATGGTAGTAATAATAATAAAACTAATGATAGGGACAAAATTTATGAAGCACTTTAAAGTTTTCAAAGTGCTAGACATATAATATAAAAACTCATTTTTTTGAGCTTCTGAATGATGTGCTTAGATCTGTTCACTAGATGGATTACTTTGGCAGTGGTATGCAGAATGGATTTTAAAGGGGAGAGATTAGAGACTGTTATAATAAATCCAGCAAGAAATGATGAATTGGAATTAGAAAGTGGCCTTAGAAGTACAAAGGATTCAAGGAACCAATCAATGGTAAAATAAATAGAACTTGCAGTTGATTGGATATAGGAAATAAAGGAGAGGGGGAAGTGAAGAATGGCGTTTTTAAACTTGGGTTAGTAGAAGTGCCATCAGCAAAAAAAAATCAGAAATGGTAATAAAGATTTTGGAAGGAAGAAGTTAAGTACAGTTTGGGACATAGTTAGTCTGAGGTACTCTAAGGACATCCAGATGAAGGTATCCAGTAGAAACTGAAAATGTAAGTGATGAGAGGAATGATCGTTTTAGATACAGATTTAGGAGTCTTCTTTTTAGAGATAGTAAGTAAAGCTATGGAAGTAATTGAGATCACCAAGGGAGAGAATGTAGAGAGGGGAAAAAAAAAAAAGAAGGCCAAAGACAAAGCCCAAAAAGAAATCCATACCTAAGCAGTAAACTCTGGAGGAGTTGGAAGGATGCTTATCTAGCTTTGTGGAATGGAGGTGAATTCCCAACAGCATGCTAGGTGCAAGTGATACTGCTTCTCCACCCCTCTGCCTTAGGGCATCTAAGGATACCTAATTATACATTGATGTGGTAACCTGCTTCTTCCCCCTTCTTCCTCCTCCCCACCAATGAGAGAAGAGAATCAGATTAACTGATACAGTTTTACAGTGAAAGCCAATCTTTATCTCACTTGCAAAGGGCAGAAGAGTTTGACGTCTTTAACCTAGAATTCTTAGTAATGTCTAACAAAATCAAATCATAGGTCTGAAGAAATTAGTTAGTTTATCCCTCCTGCCTTTATATAGGATCCTTCTTGTTGGATAATATTCTGTCCTGTTACTAAAGCTTCATAGAAGGAAGAAATTCATCATGTAGTCATCCATTCTAGAGTTTAACAAATCCTCAGTATCAAGAAACCCTTCTATCTAACCTCCTGTCTCATGTTGCCTAGCATTTCCTTTTACTCTGTCCCACAGGAGATAGATGGAGAACACTTGGCTACCTAATACTCCATGGAGGAGCCTTCCATATATTTAATGCTCTTGCTTCTCCTGATTGACAAGTCTCAATTCCTTTAGCTTGTCCTCAAGAAGGTTTTATTTTACATTTATCTCCTTTGCCTTTACTCCCTTCCCCAACCACTTAATGAATTCAAATGATACCTCCAGATAGTACCCCCAAGTGGAAATAGATGTTTCTTCCCACATAACAATGTGAATCATATTTTTAGAGTTGGAAGAAATCTTGGAAGACATCAAATCCAAATCCATCCTGTTTTATTTAAAGATGTAGAATCTGATGCTCTAAGAGTTAATTGTATGGCCCAAAGTCACCCAGATAGTAAGGAGCAGAGTCAGGATTCAAACCCTTGTCCCCTCACTCCAAATCCAATCCTCTTTGTTCTTGTTGCATTTATCTTATGCACTTATCATGTGTCATAACTCTTTTTATAATAAACTTCCCAAGTCCTTTGAGAACAAGAATTTATCTAAGTTTTGTATATCCTTTAGTGTATAACAGTGTTCTCCATATAATAGTTGATTGATCAGATGTTTGTTGAGCTAAATTTGCTGAACAAACTAAAGAGAAATTCTATTCACCAATATTGACTATTGGGGAAAATGAATATCTAAAAATAAGAATCTAAAAATGTAAAATGATCCTAAACAAAGAAATACAGGATAATTAATGATTATTACAGTAGCTAAAGGGATAGGAGTTTCTTTTATTATCATTCTTACTCTATATGTATATATACTTCATTGCATCTATCTTTATATTATACAAGTATTTACATTTTCTAGGAAATCATTTGTCTAAAAGGCAGGCTAGATTTTCTAAACCCAAGAATCATTTCTTTGCAAGATTCAAAGATTCATGAGATGGCATCCAGGATCATAGGGTAGTCCCAAAAAAGCATGGCTACCAAACTCAGTTTTCTATTTTTTTTAATTTTATAAATATTTTTAGGAAGTTTGACTTTGTGCTACCTTGCTTTGTTTTCACTTTTAAAATTTAGTAATCAAAAATGTATTTGTTAATAGGCTAGTGTATGTGGTATATAATTGGGCTGAATGAAAAATAACTCTAAATTTATATGACCTGTGCCTTCTTTGGACCTTCAGTGTCTAATAGAAGGGGAAAAAAGAGAGGAGGGAAGTACATATTATGGGAAAAGAAGAAATGGTGGTAAAGAGAAAGAAACCAGTAGGGGTCACCATGAGCCAGGACCCAGGGATTGCTGGTGGCACGTAGTCACAGGGCCTACCTAGTACAGGGGTTCCTTAAATTTTCTTAAAATTTTTTGATGGCATGGATACCTTTGGCAGTCTGATGGAACCTGTGGACCCTGCTTAAAAATAATGTTTAAACGCACAAAATATTGTAAGATAGCAATGGAAACAAATTATATGTAGATAGTTGCCGAAATGTTGTTTTTTTTAAAAGTTCACAGAGCCCATTGGTAGATGAGGGGTGTCACAAGATTGGACTCTTTTCCTTGTCCCTCTTTGCGCTGTGGCGGACATAAATATTAATATTTGTACTCTCATCACCTAAGGACTCAGTTACTGTCTTTCTGGGACTATTTATTGTCTCTGCAGTTGGATGCTCCCCCCAGGGATACTGTTCTCAGTTTTCAGGTTAGGTAAATAAATAAAAGTTATCATCATCATCATCATCATCATCATCCAAAGGGAGCTAGAGTTCCAAGAACTTAATTCTAAATGTAATTTTCTAATTGTGGCAGCAATATGTTCTACCGGAAGACTGGCAAACCCTGAAAATATATTCATGTATTATTTTTGAGTCATTTCCCAGAAGTTGATGTATTCCATCCATGATTGCTATATATTTAGCTGTAGTTATATGAATTGATAGGTATCCAGACAATAATATATAGAGAGATACGTGTTCTTGAGTATACTGGAAAGAGTAGACCAGGAACAAAGATGATCAACAAGTCTTAAGCCTCACTCCTAAAGTAACTAGATGGATGACTTTCAGCCTTGGACAAACAATTTCAACTCTCTTCTTTAAAATGAAGAGTTAGGACTAGGCAACTTTTAGTGCCCTCTGTAGACCTAAAGTTCTCCTATTCCATCTTTTGATGAATCTGTAGATAAGAATATTTAGATAAATAATTATTTTTAATATTTATTTTATTTTTGTTACATTTGAGTTCTAAGCTGTTTCCCTCCCTTGCCCCCAAATTGCACTGGAGAAGGCCAGCATTTGATGCAGATATGTATGTGAAGCTATAAAATACATCTTTCCATTATATCATTTCTTTCTCTGAAAGTGACTTCTTCCTTCATAGGTCTTTTGTAGTTATTTAACTACATATTGCATATAACTCAGAATAGCTTATTCATTCCCAATGACTCTTCAAACAGTATTGCTGATACTATATGCAACATTCTCTTGGTTTCTGTTCTTTTTACTCTTCATTATCCCATGCAAGGCTTCCCATGTTTTTCTGTAATCTGCCATCTCACGTAATTATTTTTAAAAGAGAGGGAGGGTGGAATAGTGGGTAAAAATATGGCTTCTAGGTCAAAAAGACCTCAGTTCAATACAATTTTTCAGTTCTAGGGAAGAAGCTATTTAAGCTCTCAGTTTTCTAAGCTACTCTCTCTCTCTATAACTCTCTCTCTATAAGTTACAGAAAAGTGCTACCTTGCATTGATTTTTCTCACCTAGAAAAATGAAATCACAGATCCAGTCTCCATTCCTAATTATAAAAAATTAATAATGTGAATTTTTTATGTTCTTGTGTACAACAGAAATCAGATGTACATATCATAGTGTTATATCTCTAAGATCTTACAGGAAACATTTTATAGAAAGAAGCCTGTTCTAAGATTTTTTTTCTATTATACATATTTGCACTAAGAGCCAAAACCAAGATAGGTAAATTGGCCAGAGAATTTCTTAGACTTGCCTCTAGATCTTTGAGCATTAAATGTCAGTAGGAAGAGGAAGGATAAAGTCTCATTAGTCAGACTCTAACAGTGACAAAAGAAATTAGTTCTCTTTGAACTTCGGATGAAACCTCTAGGTTTCTAAGGAAGAAGAGATGTTTTTTACTTTCAAAGAAGAAAAAAAAAGCAACTCAAATATTCTTTTTGCTAATTAGCAGGGAGCATGGTTTTCTGAGAAAGCAGTGTTTGCTTATTTATAAGGTGGTGGAATTTGTAAAGCCTTTGTGATGAAAAGCAGATGTAAATATAAGTTCTTATTTCCAAGGTTGTTCAATGATGGCTAATTTCTCTGTGTCTCTTACCCTTGGTTCATGGATTAAGCTTTCGACAGCTTTTAGTGGTTCACTTATATTCATGTTGTGTTGAATACATTGTATATTGTGTATTGTGATCTATCAATCATATCTTAAGTGTCTTCCTTGTGCCAGGCACTGTCCCAAAGCCTAGGGATATAATGTAAAGATGGAAGCATTCCCTATTTTCAAAGTGTATGGAGCATTCAGGGAGGACTAGCATCTCTGATGTGAGGACTTGCTGAGTCCTTTTCAAAGCTGCTCATCCACCTTTGATGTCCAACTCTCACCTGTAGTACCAAGAAAGCATGTACAGGGACCACACCCAGGCAAAACCATCACAGCAGTCAGGATAAACCAGCTTGAGGGTAAACCAGAGACCTCAAACCCCTCAATGAATTAGGGGAATGGCTTCCCCAAGCATGTGAAGACTCCCCCCTAGCTGAATGGCTGAATTAAAACAATTTATTCTAAAAAAGGGAGTTTAAACAGATGCTGAAGAATGTTTAGCGCTTGAGGACAGCAAGGTCATCCACTGCATCCGGTGTCATTGGTAGTTGTCTTATTTATTATTTGTCCTGCCATTGGCCTTCAGTGACCCAAAGAAAGAATGAGGCTGATGACTTTGTGTAACTGCCTCACTTAAATCCAACTCGTGAGCAAGTCAAGACATCACCCTCATGATGTGATTGGTCTTCTTCAAAAAAAAAAAAAGAAAAGGATGTACATAAACAACCTTCTAATCGGGGAGATAAAAGTATATACAAAATATATACTAGTAATAGAAATGAATAAATATGTATACAAAATAGTTACATAATATCAGGAAAGGCTTTATGCAAAAGACAGTGACATCTTAAAGGAAGAGAACTCTAGGAGGCAGAAGTTAGAGACATCGTTCCTCTAGGCATAGGAAATGGATATAGCAAAGTCAGAGAAACAGAAGATAAATGGCTAGTGCAAAATCAAGGAGATACGAGATGGAATTTTGGGGGTGAGGAACAGAGAGAAGGCCAGCTTGGTTGGATCAAAGATCCTGGAAGGAGGAATAATATCTAGAGAAAATGGAGAAATGGGTTATGACCAGGCTTTTTTGGGTGTTAAAAGCTAAATAGAGAAATACCTATTTTATTCTAAAGGCAACAGGAAGCTACTGGCATTGGTTGAGTAATGGAGTCATATGGACAGATCTTGCCTTAAGAATTACCTTGGGGGCAGTATGTAGGATGGACTGAAATAGGAAGAGATTTGAGTACAGGCAAAAGGTGATGAGGGCCTGAACAGATGTAGTACCAGTGTGAGTGAAATAAGAGGTTAGATAGGAGAAATGTGAAGACAGAAAGAGCAAGATTTGGCAGCTAACTGGATTTTTGGAGAGTGAGGGACTCTAGGATAATGCTGAGATTATGAACATGAGACACTCAGGATATTTTCAACCAAAATGGGGAAGTGTTGAAGAGAGCGGGATTCAAGGAGAAAAGTAATGCATTCAGTTTTAGATATATTGATTTTAAAATGTCTTTGGGACTTTCAGTTCAACATGTCCAGAAGGCAATTGATGATGGGAACTACAATTTATGAGAAAGTTTAGGACTGAATATGTAGATCATCCGCATAGAAATGAAAATTAAAGCCATGTGTTGCCATTCTTGTGATATTTCACAGAAGTGCTCATTGTAATATTATGAAAATGAAAATTTGAAACCATATCCCCTCCCCTTAAAAAAAGATTTCTATGTATAAGATTAAATCCTATATTCTAGGAGATTTTTTTTCCTATTTTGAGATTTAAAAAAGTAACTCATCAAGAAAAATTAGGGAACTGACTGACTGATGGAATCTAGATGCCAGATTTCATTGCACCACATGTAAATGTATAATGAAGCATCATGCATAAAGATCAAAGGTAGATTAACATTAGTCATAGCCAGCTAACATAAACATGGAGAGTAGAAACAATTAACCACTTGCTGAATTGTTGCTAATTATATTGCTAAATGTTTCCAGGTGTTAATGTTTCTCTTGCATTTACTATTGTTTCTTGGCCCCTCTTAGGAGCAGATGAGACTCTGGTGGGGACCCTGTTAGTTTGGGTGCCATGTGGGGATGAATTGAAGCACTCAGAAGTCATTGAACAATTAGCCCTAATACAGAAACAATATTTAACAAGACTACACTAGCACCCAGCTCAGGTATATGCCTCCCCCTACCTTGTTTCCAATTCATATGGAAATGTGTTCAGTTAGGAGGGCAGGGCAGGGTATGATGACTTACAGTCTTGCAAACATGCCTCATATCTGGTCCCATGTGGTGACTATATACCAAAGTCTGTAGGTGATTAGGAAGTCACTGCAATAGGGTCAGATGCTCCAAGAAGCTGAATTCAAGGAGTGATAAATCGAACCTTGCTTCACTCACAATCTAGTCAAATCCCAATTTAATACTAATCCTAATTCATTTTAGGAGAAAATTAACCTAATCTTTGGCGTGAGAAGGTGGGAAAAGAACCTAGCACAGTCCTCATATCTTAAGATCTGTGCCCCACCAAGCATTATTTTAAACTGGAAAAAAAATGATGGAAAGCATCATTTTAAACAGGTGCCCTCAGTGGCTGAAGTTAGCTAAATCCATTACTGGAATTATTTTTTAAAGATCTATACATAAGGGAAAATGGCATTATTGACACACCCTAAATACAGCATGTATTTGGGGCTAGGTAGTACAGTGATAGAGCTCCAAGCCTGGAATGAGGAAGACCTGGGTTTAAATCTGGCCTCAGTCACTTCCTAGCTATGTGACCCTGGACAAGTCTTAGCCCTAATTGCCTAACCCTTGTTGCTTATCTGTCTTGGAATTAATACTAAGACAGAGGGTAAAGGTTTTTGTTTTTTTTAAAAAAAACAGAGCAAGCACTTTTGAGTTCTTTTCCAATAATCATGATATCCTTAAAGTGTCTATTAATGCCTATAAATAAGGAAGGATTTTGTAGCATGAAATATATACATTATTGCCCATTCCCCTGTAAGAGTAACAGATCTCACATCTGGCTAGCCAAGGTCTAAAGATCACAGTGAATTGTTTGGAAGAAAACATTTGGTTATATAAATATATAAGTTGTTGTTTTTCCATTACCCAGCCAGAAATTCAGCCTGCAACCTTAAACTCCACGAATTCTGTGTTTGACCTATAACAAGTTTCTCTTGAAATGTCCCTTAAGATCACATCAGTGGCCCAAGGTAACCAGCCCATTCCTCATCATCTGCATATTGAGAAAATATTCCATTCTCTGGAATTCCAGTGAAATGTTGCCCCATATCTGTGAGTCTAGGAGATACTTATAGAAGACATCAAGAAATTCTTTTAAAAGATAGAAATTCTCTAATCTTCAAATCCTTCAAATACTTTAGGAATTTATAATTTGGGGAGTTTAGACATTTAAAATAAAACATAGAATCACTGGCTTTGATGAGTAAACATTTCTAAGCTGAGTCTTCATATACCAGGTATATTATCATTAATCAAACTATTAATCATATAATATGCAAACCTTTTGCTAGGATCTTGCAACAGGTTTAATGATTTTTCTCAACATTTAAATAATTTTCTTTTATTGCAACATTTTAAGTAAGTGTTATTCATAATATCTCTTGTGACAAATTGTTTAAGCAGATAATGGCAAACTAACTTTAGAGTCCAGATATCATTTTGGATTTTAAATGAATTTCAAAGAGAGACAAATTAGCTAATTCTCTTACGTATTACATCCTTTAGATGCAGGCACTAAGTAATGCCTCCTCCCTTTCTCACCCCCCAATACTGGTCAGGAAAAGATAAAAGGAGTAGAAGGTGTGTCATTTAAAATCACTTGGGATACCTGGAACTACATTTCCCGTGATCCCCAATGGGTTTCCAGTTTTGGATTACGTATTCAAGGTGAGGGACTGTTTTAAATAGGGGGGAAGTGACTTTGAACTTCCTCTTTAGCCACCTGAGCTCGAGGAGAGTGGAAAGGTAAATGGCTGAGGGTGAGGTTGGAATAGGTTGCTTACAGGCTCCTGGTCAGTTTATCTCTATCAGCAAAGGGATATCTAGATTAAATTATCTAATTATTCCCACATTCCTCCAGATTTCCCCATTTCTGCCATTTTTCCAGTCATCCAGGTTCACACCCTTGGAGTCATTCTTCACTCACACTTCTTTCCCATCCCTGTTAGTTGCTTACTCTTGCTGATTCTAATTTCCTAACATTTCTTGTATCGATCTCTTCTCTTCATTCATACAGCACCACAAGTCTAGTTCAAATACTCCTCACCCATCCTCTGGATTATTGCAATGCCCTCCAGATTTGATCTCTCTTTCTTTAAGCCATCCTGCATACAGCCTCTCTTCCTAAAGCAGAGATGGCTATGTTACTCCTCTTCTCAAAAATCTCTGGTAGCCACCTTTTGCATTTAATATAAAATATAAACTCCTTAGGCAGGTATTTAAATCCCTCCACAAACTGACCCCAGCCTACATTTCCCTGACTACAATCCACACACTGGGCATGCCTAAAAAAACCATCCTACATGCATTTCCTTAGCCCAGTTATCTTAGCCCCATACCTTCCCACATGCTGGCTCCTATTCATGGCCATGAACTCCTCCCTCAACTCTAACTCTTAGAAAACTTAGCTTCTCTTCAAGACTCAGCTCAGGTCTTCCTCTTTTAAAGCCTTTTCTGACAGCCCTTCCCACCATTTGTAAAAGTTCTCTCCATCATTAGATTAACTTGTGTCTAAATTCTGTCACCCAGCAGAATGTTAGCTTCTTGAGGGCAGAGGATTCTTTTTTCTGTGTCTTTTTATCTCAACTACTTGATTAGTGACCTATATTCCAAAAATTCTTCTTGAATCAAATTAGTTTAACTAGAAGAGTATTAGTGAAGAAATGAGACCAAAGTATGCATGAATTCAGCAGGTGTGAGATTAACTTAAAATGAAATTTTATTTTCATGTCAGTAAATTCAAATTTTAGATTATAAAATCTTACCTTTTTTCTGGACATAATCTCCACATAACTAAAATATTCCATATTAACCTTTGCAAAGGAGGCAACTACTACTGCAAATAGGTATCTCTTTGTACACATAATTTGGCATATATTACATGTGTATTTCCATATGGCACTTTATTATATATACATATATGTACTCTAAATAAACTTAATAGATTACATCACAGTTGAATCACTCTACACAGATTTAAGCAAAATAGCTGAAAATTCTCTCTAACTGAGAAACTAAGCCCTATTTGGGGATGCAAGCAAAAGATAATGGCAGCGAGGTTTCATTTTAATTGCTGGAGGAGGCTAATCTTTCAAGTGAGCACACAGGCTCCTTTTTTCTTGGTGCTATTCAATGCAGTTTCATTTTCCTTACTGATGATGGTGGCTGACATTCTATACATTCAAAGCATCTCATTTGCTTTTTCCATTCAGTACCTTATTCTAACTGTGACTATTTAGAGATTAAATTTAATTTGCCACAAATGTAAAAGTCTGCAGATAGAAAAGGGAACTTTTTCTCCCCAAACAGGAAAAGCCTCATAAAGTAATTTTTTAAGGCAGAGAATATTTTGCTGAAATTTCACGTTAATGCTTTTCTATTTTTTGCCTCTCAGTGGCTTCTACCGAAAGAATAGTCTTGATATTTTTCCTTGCACTTTTGCAGTCAACATAAAGTATACATTAGCCTCTCGAGGTCTCTTAGTCTTTTTAGTGTAGAGGCATATTTATGTGGTAAATGAAAATCAAAGACATCTTAAAAATATAAATGAAAGAGCTGTCCTGGAGTATTATGTTGTCATGTCTTACAAATGACACAGACATGATATGCTAATAAAACTAAGATTCTGGGTGTGGTTCTCAGGGCTGAAATGCAGAACCAAGTACCCTGGGTCATTACCATGCACCAGTTCCCTATCAGACTGCTTTCCCATTGTTTGCATTTCAGAGCCAATGAAGGCACAAATGGGTACTAGGAGGCAGCAGCGACCTTTGCTGTAGCATTATGATTAATTTTTGCCACCAGGACAGCTCTCATTTCCAAAGGTCATACCCTATTATTCACATGCCATTTCCTTCTGATACTCCAGTAATACTTCCCACTAAATGCAGCATCTGAAGTTAAATAGAACCTTTTGGCTTGACTGTTTTGATTGGCTCTAAGAAGTTGGCTCTGTTGCTAAGTAATGAACTGTATTGAAGAACTGAAGGTCATTAAATCAAAAAGTCAAGGTACTCTAATTTTGAATAGCTTTGGGGGAATTGGATGATTTCTCTCCAAGAGCAAGAAATGGGTTGTATGGCCAATTTAAAACAGGTTTGATTCGAAACAAAGGGTCTGCTTGCCATCTAATGCAGATTTTGCCATGCTTACTTATCTGATCTTCCTCTCCTGGAGCCAATCTTTTCCTTTGCTAAAGAATTACACCTCTTTGTTCCTTGGCTGGGATAATAAAGACATTCAGAATTTAACTAGGGCAAATTATGTTTTTCTTGTGCCGTGTGCACATAAGTATGCAATCAGTACATTCTGGTGATAGTCATTATGAAGATTCTGCCTATAAATCTTCTTTTTCAGCTAATACAAAAAAAGACCCTAAATACTTATGGTTCTTGGCACTTCAACAGAATTAGGAATACTTAACCCTATGTGCTAACCAGATCCTGATCAGAAATGGTACTTTCTTCTTTCATTCCTGGGTCTGGTTTAGTCTAGTTTAGTTGGTGGTAATTGTAGTATCTATATGATTATGTTGTAGAAGACATGATTCTAGTAGGTTTTACATCTCTACTATGTGTCTTCCCGTAAATTGACAACATACTAAGGTGGCCTTTAAAAAACGTAGCATGTATAATGCACAGTTAACTTTATCCCACAATATCCCAATTATTGGCATCAAATAAATTGTTCAACCTGTAGATATATTTTTTGTCAAAGGTATATACAGAAGTCTTGGAAAAGAAAAAAAAATCTATGTCAATGATGAGTATCTTCAAATGAACTTTATCACAGATTTCAGGAGGCTAATTGCATTGAATCTTGGAATGCTATAAACCCTTTTCAGTTCAACTCAGAATAATGCAAAAGGGATGGTTTAACTAACCACATTGAAAAAACAAAGTGGATGAAAAATTCAGGGACAAGCTAAATACCTAATTCATCTGTCCTTATATCATTATATGCCCAATCACTGTCTAATTATAGTTAGCTGATTCTGGAATTGGAAGGAAGTAATAGGATAAGTTTGCATTTGAGAAACTTTGAAGCATTTTCAGTGATAGCAACTGTTCAGATTCAAGAAATATTTATTGCTGTAACACCAGTGTTCTTCCCAGGATGTTATTTTTTTTCCACCAGACCTATGATTTCATTAAGGGATTCCAATGAGAAAAATATCAAAGGTGTCTGTAACTCTAGGTGAATTTTTAAGCTTACTAAAGCTTTAAAACTTTTAATGCATTTTTAAAGTTTAAAATTGCATTGAGATTTTGGGGATACCCTACATATGGCTTAAGTTTAATAAGCTTTAAAACTGCTTAAAGGTTTTTGGGACACTTTTGTGTGTATTTGTTATAGGCCTCTTGGGTAATCTGGTGAAACCTATGGGCCCTTCTCAGAATAATGTTTTTAAATAGATAAAATAAAATAGGTAGGATTATAAAGAAAACCAATTATATTGAATTATAGTTTATCAACATATTTTTTAAATCAAATCAATGGACTTTAGGTTAGCAACCTCAGTCTTAGAGAGTCTATTGGATCACGGGAAGATTAAGAGACTTGGTCAGGGTCATACAACCAGTAAGTAAATAAGATGGGAGTTGAATGCAGGTCTTCCTGACTCCCAGACCTCCTGTCAGTCATTATGCCACATTGCATCTTTGTGATTCTCTAAAGTTATGGATTGTAGAATCATGTGATTTTAAATTTTTTTAACTAATTTTTTATTATTTTTTAAACCTTTACCTTCCGTCTGAGAATCAATACTGTGTATTGGTTCTAAGGCAGAAGAGTGGTAAGGGCTAGGCAATAGGGGTTAAGTGACTTGCCCAGGGTCACACAGCTAGGAAGTGTCTGAGGGAAGATTTGAACCCAGGACCTCCGATCTCTGGGCCTAGCTCTCAATCCACTGAGCCACCTAGCTGCTCCGAATCATGTGATTTTGGAAAAATTAGAAAGAAGGAAAGTATGGAAAAAGGAAGGAAGGAGGGAAAGAAAGAATGAAAAAAGGAAGGAAGGAAGCATAGTAGAGTGGGACAGTATAGTTGGATGTTTGCTTTACAATCTTTTCATTTAACTTGCCTTCTAATTACCTTTTAATTATTTTCATTCTATAAATTCCTAGTCTTAAGTTCCTTCTCTGGAAGGGAGGGGGACTAAAGAAATGTCACTCTTTTTT
Source organism: Gracilinanus agilis (assembly GCF_016433145.1). Taxonomy (NCBI): domain Eukaryota; kingdom Metazoa; phylum Chordata; class Mammalia; order Didelphimorphia; family Didelphidae; genus Gracilinanus; species Gracilinanus agilis. Next base: position 134,707,497 of record NC_058132.1, on the reverse strand, counting down.
TCTCTCTCTTCTTTTATCATTATCCTATTATGTCTTTCTTTTATTTCCCTCTTAGCATCCTGGAAATAGTTCTAGAAGATATCTTACAAGTAATCTAATCACTTTTTATTCCCAACATAACTATTTTTTGTCTTTGTTGTTATGTTTAACACAAAGTTTAAAAATTATTTTGCTGGGGTTTTTTTCAACATAAATACTAACCCAAGCATCTAGAGAAATGAGGGGGGAAAACCAGACAGGCCATCCTTACCACCTCCCAGACACCTTAGTTCAGATGGATATCTAAACTTATTTTTTTTTATTATGTTAAAGCTTACACTTCTCTGATCCAATTGTATTTCTCATAAATACCAAAGGTTGACCCTGTCATTTGCATTTCCTTGTGTCTCTTTGTCCTTGGTCAGAGGACCAGGATAATTCTGCAAGCCACATGGAAGAAATTAACTCTAGAGAGATTATCTTATATGATCCTCAGAATAACCTTGGGGTATAGGTTCTGTTATTATTCCCATTTTGCAATTGAGGAAACTTGAAGTTGACCGAGGTCAAGTGACTTGCCCAGAGTTGCCCAGCCAAAAAGTATCTGACCATAGATACTTAGTAAAGGTTAGAAACCCAGTTTTATACCCTCTTTTCACCACAGCTGCACATACCCTCACCTCCAGCCCATTCTTAGAAAGTCTTCACTCTCCAATTAGTACATATTAATGAGCCATTTATAGGTTTCACAAGTATACTTTCAAGGGCAAAATTACTATGAACTTAGGATTTTTTAAATATGCCTCATCAGATCATAAGTCTAACATAATGACTTTGATGGTTACATGTGCATTAGTTTTCCTCACATTTTTATATGACTTTGTCAACCTTTTTAATGAATTCTAAATTATCTTCCTTTGATTCCATCTTTTATACATGTCTTAAAATCTGAGTTGGTGGATGAATTCCCTGTGCAGCCACATCAGTCTCCTTAAAAAATGCCTCCTTTTCTTCTTCAGAGAAATAAGTTGCATGGGTTGGAAATCATCAGAATTTTTGTCTCTATGAATTCCACACTATTTAATAACAACTTCCCCTATAGAATCTTAGGTGGTGGCTTCTTTGAAATCTGCTTTTATAGCACAGTGCCTGGCACATAGTGAAGTAGTAAAATCCCTTTCTCCCCATCTTTATGCATTTCATCTTCAGCAATGAAATCCTTTTTATTAGTCAGAATTCGATCCAGAATAGCCCTTTCCCCCATCTCTTCCCCCATCTTCTGAAGGGTCTATTTCTCTGCAGGGCATAGTAGGACAATAACTTATCTTCTGCTTTGTTTTGGCAGAGAGACCTCTAACAGATGCTTTGATAGTTGCAATTTACTCATCTCTATTGTTAGAGAACAAGCTTGGCTAACTTTGGAGAAAGTCATTACTAGGTTGCTGGGAGTGATGAATTTTTCAGCTACAGTTAACTCTCAAAGGCCATGTACTAAGTATAGAAGGGTTGTGCTCTGCTCCAGTGAAAGGCATACTCATTCTGACATAAATTATTTCTGTGTACAAGAAAAATAGAAGTCCATGTTATTTAAATGACCTGATCTGGCAGCACAGAAAAATCATCAATCAACTCAAATTTTAAAGACACGTATAGAATATAGAAATGAAGGCAGGTGACTTAGAATTAATGCAAAAGACTGTCACGGTTCAATAACAATATAAGGGAGGCCTAAATATTTACAAATTCTTGTTGTATTGAAGTGTGTGCACACAGCTTTGTTTAAAAAAAAAAAGAATTGGGGGGGCAGCTGGGTGGCTCAGTGGATTGAGAGCCAGGCATAGAGACAGGAGTTCCTTGGTTCAAATCTGGCCTCAGACACTTCCCAGCTGTGTGACCCTGAGCAAATCACTTAAACCCCCATTTCCTAGCTCTTACCACTCTTCTGCCTTAGAACCAATACACAGTATTGATTCTCAGACAGAAGGCAAAGGTTAAAAAAAAAAGAATTGTTCATATTGGTATGGCTTATTTGGATGGGATATTATTATTTTCATTCAATACTTTTTAAATGGACATCAAAATGGTATCTTTGGAAGGTATACAATGTATAGCCCTTAGGCTCTCTTTCTGATATTCATTTATATCCTCTTTCTGGTCAAGTAGTCCATAACATTCTCTCATTGAAATAAAAAAATAATAATTATAGTTTCTGCAGTGCAAGGCATCTAGATACTGTCATTTCCACATCTTCTATCTGATTTAACTTCCTCCATGACCCTTTAAGGTATTAAGGCTGTATTCAAATGCATTTACATTGCTGGGTTATTCTTCACTCCTGTGTTCAATTTCAGATTTTCTATTCTGCTCTGTTTCTTTCATCAGGAAAACTCGCAAGTCCTCTATTCCATTAATTTTCCATTTTCTCCTATAAAATTATGCTCAGATTTAAAGGGTAAGTTATTCTTAGTTATAAGCCTTTATCTACTGCCTTTTAGAATATTTTAGTGTAAGATTTCTTCTTTTTTATGGTGGTAGATCCTGACAGTGCTTCACTGGTAACTTGATGTCTTTCTTTCTGGTACCTTGCAATTTTTTTTTCCTAGAAGCTCTAAATTTTTGCTGGGAGTTTACATTCTGGGCTTCCTTTCAAGAGATAACCAACGAATTATTTCTATTTTCACTTTGTCCTCCTTTCTATGCAATCTGCAGTTTTCATATGTGATTTCTTGAAATACAGAATCCCACCTTTTTTTTTAAACCCTTGTACTTCGGTGTATTGTCTCATAGGTGGAAGAGTGGTAAGGGTGGGCAATGGGGGTCAAGTGACTTGCCCAGGGTCACACATCTGGGAAGTGGCTGAGGCCGGGTTTGAACCTAGGACCTCCTGTCTCTAGGCCTGACTCTCACTCCACTGAGCTACCCAGCTGCCCCCAATCCCACCTTTTTTGAAGGGTCAGTTTTTAGGTAATCCAGGGATTCATAGATTATCTCTCCTTGACTCATTTAACATGACAGTTGTTCAGTTAGTCAACAAACATTTATTAAATGCTTACTATGTGCCAGGCTCAAGAGATATTAGGACTGGAAATATAGATCTGAGAATTATCTGCATAAAGGTGAAAATCAGACCTGTTAGTTAACGAGATTGCCGAATAAGGAAGTAATAGATGGGAAAGAGAAGAGTACCTAAGAGCCTTGGGAAATACCCACAATTGGTAAACATAACCAGGATGGATATCTAGTAAAGGAAATTAAGGAATAGTTGGGTATATAAAAGGAAAAAACTGTTACAAAAACCTAGAAAAAAAAGAGCATCTATGAGATAAGGGTGATAATAGTATAAAAGACAGTAGAATGGTCAAGGATGATAAAGATTGGGGAAAAGGCCACTAAATTTGTCAACTAGGAGATCATTAATGACTTTGTAGAGAGAAGTTTCAGTTATTGATAAAAGTCAGAAGTCAATTTGCAAAGAATTGAGGAAAGGAAGAAGAGGCTCCAATTTAGCTGACCTTCTCAAGGAGTTTTGCCATAAATGGGAGGCAAGATATATGTATAAAGCTAATTATAGGCAGGACAATAATTACATGAGATTTTTGTTAACTTCCTTGTATGTATGGCTGCCTTCACATTTCTGTCAGATGCTGTTGTCCTTATCACCAGTCATAACATCCAACAGGATGGAGACAAATTTGCATTGTTACCTTGTAGCTTATCAGCTTCTCATTTTCTTGAAGATTGTTTCCATTTTACTCCCTAGAGTGACATCGGACATTTTTTTCTTGATATTTCCTGGTAGAAACAGATATGGGTATTTGTGGATATTTTTTACTTCTCCAATGTTACTTTATGTCAAATAAAAGCAAATAAACCAAATTTAAAAAAGAATTAAAAAAACAATTCCTTTTGTGTTTCTTCCAACAAGTTACTCTTTAGCATTAAATTATTGGGTCCAATCAAAAAGAAGGGTTTTCTTTTGTCATAATATAGTTTCCTAATGTTCTATGAAACTATCAGATTAGACCATGAACTGGTTATTCAATCATTATTATAAAATACACATCACAAATGCATTAAATACCCCATTCATTTTGAATGCATGAGAATGTTCTTATCAGGGGTCTGGTATTTGCAGAGCTTAGGAGCTATTTGACATTTGCTTGGCTGTTTTCATCACCACCCCACTATTAAATTAAAAGGTCTCTTATAAGCTGCATGTTAATAGCCAAAGTCAGTTAAACTGTTAGATTTTTTGAAGGATACAGGCAATTGCTGTTTTTATAGCTTTCATTTTTTTAATTTTGTATAACTTTCTAATTATACTTAGATGCTTCCAAGAAACTGAAATTAAAGCTTTAATTAATGCCAACAGGAATGTGTGTAGCCTTAGGAAAGGTACTTAGAACTTAATTTCAGCTCTTGAGAAATATAAAAGATGGCACACAGTTCAGTCTCATCTGATTTGGATAGCAGTGATGTTTAAAAATTCTCGATGAAATCATGTTGGTATGGGTTGGTTGGTTTGGGAAAGTTGTTTTAATGCAATTCTGTGTTTTCTTAAAGGGCACCAAAAAGGCTTTGTCAGCAGTATTTGCAGCATTCTTTCTTTTTCTCATATATTTTCATAAGAGCAGTGATGTTATCTAGTAGCAAGGACCAAAGAGGGGCAGATCTTACAGAAAACAAGAGGGCTGTGGCTCTCTTTTCCCAAGAATGTGTGTCCCAAGATCAGCTAAGGTTGTAAACTTCATGGAATCCTCTGTTTAGAGTTGGAAATAACCTTGAAAGCTCACTATATACTCCCCAAAACCTCACCTAAAATGCTCACTACAAAAATAGTACTACTATATCTTTACTATATTCCCTTTCCATGGCCTCTATGCAATGTGAAGGTGACCTTAGATTCTCAATGGCCAGACAAGTGAAATGCAAGCTCTGACAGGTCCTCCAGGGCCAGAAAAGTTTTCAGCATGTGTGTCATCCTAATGACCACCCTAGCTAATGAAGAGGCTAATCACCAAAAAGTTGGTCTAAAATCTTGAATTTGGGTGTGGGGAGACCATAGCAATTCATGAAAATTTTCTGTTAAAGTGTAGAGGTTTTACAATCAGTATTCATGAGAAGGGATGTGTCTACTAGTGATGCGTTGGATACTTAAATATCGATGCTGATAATGTCCCACTTAGGTTATCTAAATGGTCATATTGTTGGCAGGGAAGGCCTTTGCCTTCTCTTCCTTCCTGTTTCCACCTGGTTTTGTGGAATTTTACTGTTTCCCAACAATTATAGAGATATGCCTCATTCTTCAGGTATCAAGTTTGCAAAGTTCCGCAGATGTTTGGGGCTGAAAATCCTCTTGTGTTTTCCATATTCTTACAATTGTGGAAGCAATGACAGAAGGGTTCCGTATTTTCTCCCTCCCCTCTTGATGTGAGAAACTTCATTTTTAAACTAACCTCCACTTCAGCATAAAGAAAGCTGATACACCTAACCACCAAATCTTTTCTAAGGTCAGCCAGAGCCACTCACTAACAGTTAGCAAATCTTTGTTCTCCCTCCCCAAATACAATAAATTTCCCAGAGACAGTTTATGATGCCAACTACCTGACTCTCATTATTTCTTTTTTTTAACAACCCTTACCTTCCAATTTAGAATCAATACAGATACAAGAGTATTGATTCTAAGGCAGAAGAATGGACTAGGGACATACTAGGAATACACATCTAGGAAAGTGTCAGAGGGCAGATTTGAACCCAAGAACTCCTGACTTCAGACCTTGTACTCTATCTACTATGCTGGCCCTCTCATTGTTTCTTACTTTTTTCCTGGTTAAAAATTACTTGTCTTTAGAACTCACTGGCTAACTGGAGATCTCTTGATAAATTAATCTATCTCTGCCATTACTTATAATAACAATAAAGGTTTTCTATTCTTACCTTTACTTTCACCAAGACACAGTGAAACTGGTTGACTAAATGACATAGCATTTACCAAACATCTATTCTACACCAAAAAGTAGGCAACCATTAGGTAAATACAAGTGAACAGTTCTTTCAAGGCTTAAGAAGAGTTGCTAAACCACTGGCATAATTAAATCCTAAATCAAGGCATTATTTAGTTTCTAACAGGTACTATGTCATTCGATTTTTGGACACAGAATTTTACAAGAGGTTGTTGGGGAGAAATATTACAATATACATAATTGTGATGTATTAAATTGAGAAATTTATTGCATTACTGACATGTGAACCATTCAAATTAGCATTCTAGCTTATTTTGAAAATTAGCCTAATCTCCCCACTTCTCTGTAGGAGTGAAAGGGGGTTATAGATATGGAATAGTACGTATACAATCAGACTTACTTGATCTGTTTGTTGGACTTTTTCTAAATGGCTTCTTTTTCTTTTTTTCTTCTTTGTTACAGGGGAATTCCCTGCTGTATGAGGCAGGGACATATTTGAAATTGAAGGAAATAAAAAAATTACAGAAATCAATACCATTTTCACAAAGTCGGTTTAGATAACACTATAATTTTATTTTGAAAATTCTCATTTGTAATATTCCATAGAGATTATTTAATCATCTTAATTTATTAGAAAAACTCTATAGGAATTTGACCAAGGAAAGGGAAACTATATTTGCCCTTACAAATAAGTATGAAAGTTTGCTTTTGTGACACACTGGATACTTCAGTGATTATGTGATTTCTTGGGGGTAGAATAAAGGTACCTCTTCCAGTGTTAGACATTACTATATACATCTTGCCCTCTTTATCATTTGTAATTCTTACCTTCATCCTCTCACAAATTAGGACCTGCCCTAAGTACTGGTGGTGGTTAAATATTTGGTGGATACAAGTGAACCACTAAGACTTTCTGTCTTCACTTTTGCCACCAGACTAGCCTACCTCCTTTTCTGGACAGAGAAATCCAGATAGTCCTTCTCTTATGCAAGTCAATGCTGGGCATATACTGCGGCCCATTCCTACCCTCTATACATCCTTTCATTGTCCTTTGGATCATCTAAAATTCTTATGTGATGGTAATGAAGCATTATTTCAAATTTATTATATTTATAAATGTCTCCAAACATTGCATAAATTACTGAAATCCTGTTTTATTAATAAAGAGCCTTCTAGGTAAATATGATATACTTGTGATTGCTTTTTTTTAAATTCACTATAAAAACTTCTTCTGTGATAAATGACTTATTCATTAAGGATTGATTAAATTTCAAAATGGCCATCTTCTAATAAAGACATCATTTATATGTTGTCTGGTTGTCTGCATCACTGTAGGTACTATTGTATTCTTCCTAAGTTGTATAGATGACTATATCATAAACTTTTTAGATAAAATTATAGTGTATGGTGAAATTGTTTAAAAAACAAAGTAGAAATCAGTGTCTTTCCTCTACCTTTTTAGGTATGTGTGGACACAAAGAACTTTTAGAATTTTTATTTTCTTAAGGGGAAGGTGGGCAGAGATTTGAACTTCCCAAGGTGTGAAAAACACAACTAAGACCTGGACTTTTCCTATGAAAATACAGAAAACCTCTACAGTATTCCAGCAAGAGAACATAGTTTCTTTTATTTGATGGCCTCAAACAGCAGTCCTCTTTCATTGGCCAGCAGGGAGGAGATCAGCCTCAGAGAAAAGCCCACTGTGTAGGCTAAGCACTAAATCTGGGCTTCCCACGTAGAAGTCAAGAAGTCTGCCACCCAGTCCTTCCTGATTGCATGGGGGTTAGCAGGGAGTGTGAGGAATAAGCACAGGACCTATTTATTACTCCACAATCAGTGTAAAACTAGTATAGGACACTTCACTTTGGTTGTCCATATCATCTTTTGAAAATGAAATATCTCAAGTTTACCTTGAGAAGAGCAATAAATTCTGATACTTGACACTATAGTTTGGTGGAAGTTCTACAGGGCTTGTTATTTGCTTTTCTGGTCTGCATTTTCTTGAGTTTGATAACACAATATGTATTGATGTTTATGTTTAGCTAGGCATACACTCAGTGACATTGTTTAATGTTTGTCCCTAAAATGAGATAATTTCTCTTTTTTCTCAAATCTTCCCCTCAAAATGTCTCAACCAAAAGAGACTTCTCTCTCTGTCTGGAACATGCCTCCAGTTACCTCTTCCCTAACTTTGCTTGTGATCATCCTTATGCTTGGAATGCCCGCTAGCTCCATCTCTTCTTGCTGATTGGTTCTTAAATGCTACCTTTACTAGGAAGGCTGATACTCCAAGATACTCATCAGTTAGTTGATTAATTAGCATTTAGTCCATCAGTCAATGAACATTTATTGTTTATATAGTGCTGACTATCTTCCAGGCCATGAAAGGCTTCTTGCAGGATTTGGGATTTTAGCAGAGATTTGAAGAAAGCCAGGAAAGATGAAGAAATAGAAAACTGCAGGCATGACTGACAGACAGTGAAAATGCCTCAAGTCAGGAGTGTCACAGGCAGGGACTAACAAGGAGGATCCAATGTCACCAGATCACAGAATCCTTGGAGAAAGGGGAAGGAAATAAGGTGTAAGAAGAATGGAAAAATAGGAAAGGCCATGTTATGAAGGACTTCTAAAGCCAAACAGAAGGGGGCGGCTATGTTGCTCAGTGGATAGAGAGCCAAGCATAGAAATGGGAAGTCCTAGATTCAAATCTGCCCTCAGACACTTCCTAGCTATATGATAGGGGACAAGTTACTTAACCTCCATGCCTAGCCATTACTGCTCTTCTGCCTTGGAATCAATACACCATATTGATTCTGAGATGGAATGTGAGAGGTTGTTTTTTTTTTAAAGCCAAATAGAAGATTTTATATTTGATCCTGGAAGTAATAGGGAGCCACTGAAGTTCATTGACAGAAGAGTGGCATGGTCACACCTGCACTTTAAGAGGATCATTTTGACAGATGAGCAGAGGATAAGCTAAAATGAGGAATGGTTTAAGGTCAGGAGACCTATCAGAAGGCTAATAGTCTAGGCATGAGGTGTTGAGGGCCTGTACCATGGTGGCATCAATGTCAAAGGAGAAAAAGGGACTTAGAAAACAGTTACAAATGACAGGACTGAGCAAAATACTGGATTTTGGCAGTGGAGAGTGAAAGAGTGAGAAGTCAAGAATGACACATAGTTGTGAGCCTGAGTGTCTGGAAGGATAATGATGCCCTTGTCAGTAATAATAAACTGCAAAAGAGAGAGGGCTTTGAAAGGAAAGATAATGGTTTCAGTTTTAGGTTTGCTGAGTTTAAAATGTCTACTGGTTATCCAGTGTGAGATATCTAACATGCAGTTAGAGATGAGGGACTGGAGATCAGGAGAGGCTAAATATGAAAATCATTAGTATGTATGTGAATTGAATCCATGAAATCTGATGAAATCAGCAAGTGAGATAGTATAGAAGCAGAATAGAAAAGGACCCAAGACAAGCCTTGAAGGACACCCACGAGTTGCAGGTATGACTGGGATGAAGATCCAGCAAAGGGGGCAGAGAAGCAACCAGAAGGTAGAAAACTTAGGAAAACCTGGAGAGAGAATATCAAAGTGAAGAAAGCAATCAATGTCACAGGCTATAAGAGGTCAAAAAGAATAAAAGCTGAGAAAATTAGATACATTCGTTACAATATCACTGATAACTTTGGAGAGAACAATTTCAAATGGATGATGAGGTTGCAAAACAGACTGCATGCAGATTGTTAAAAAAAGAATGAAAAATGAAGTGGAGGAGCCCTTTGTAGGTGGCAATTTTCTTGTGGAAATTAGCCAGAAAAGACTGGGGGCAAAATGCATGTGAGGACTTTTTGAATACAGGGAAGATATTAGAATGTTTGTAAGCAATATGGAAGCAACCAATAAATATGGAGAGATTGATATATGATATATTAATATCATGGTGATGGCAGAATTTCAGAGGAGACAATCTGCTGGTGAAGATGGGATAGAATGAAATCACTTGTACATCGAGAATGGTTTGCCTTGGCAAGGAAAAAGCTACATCTTCATATGAAACAAGTTTTGAAGTAGGAATAGTCATAGAAAGCATATAAGTGATGTGAGATGAAAGGAAAGGAGAAGAGATAGCTCATGTTAAATGGGGTAATCGAAGGCAGCAGTTTGGCAGGGCAATATTTTTGCTAGGATAAAGAGGCAAGAACTTCAAGAAAAGAATGTAAAATTGAACTGGTTTACTAAGAGGTAAAGAAAGGGAAGGAGAGTTTTACAAGTGCAAGAGAGATGGCCTGGGAAATAACTGAGGGGTGAGGGGATTGGAGATCTCAGTGAAGACAACATCTAGGATTGGCAGTTGCAAGCCAAGGAATAACAACAGATTATAACATAAAAGAATTTCAGAGATCGTGAACGTGGCTATGGAAAACTTGAGGGTGATGACATCAAAGTTGTGGCTATGTCTTTGTGTATCTGTAGAGGAATGGAGGCGTAGATCATGGGAAATAAGTTGAAGAACTGAGAGATCAGGATATTTATGGGAAGACTATTGTGTTTGCTTACGTCCCATAATATGTGGGCAAGTATTGGGGTGAAGAGAAAGACTGAACTCAGTGAGGAAAAAGGAATGTTTCCTGGAGGTCAATAGACAATAGCCCCCAGAATCTTGATTGGATAGCAAATACAGATTGTATGAACCTCAAAGAATAAGAGATTACTGAGTGTTAGTGGGAGAAGAAGTTGCAAGTGGCAGTGGGAAGCAAGCAATATTCCAACTGTCCTGCCATGATTAACGAGTCTTGGGTTTGAGAGGAAAAGTGCAACCAGTGCTAGAAAGACGAACCAAGGAAGCAGTGTTGTTAGTAGGAAGTTGGATGTCAGAGAATGCAGGATGAAGGGAGCAAGAAAAGGAAAGGATTAAGATTAAAGTCAATTTGTAACCCATGGAAGAGACATTACCAGGAGCAGGGTTGGGTTGCTTTGTTTATTCAGTGTTGACTGTGTACTAGGCTTTCTTCTAAGGAAAGCCAAAAATAATTCCTGCCCTCAAAGAGCTCATCATTAATAGGGGCACTAACATATTGTATATGAGTCAATATAAGAGGTAAATACAGAATAAATAGAAAATAATCTTAATGGAAATGGCTCTGGTAACCAGAGAGAATCAAGAAAGATCCTATTATGTACCTTTTACATTTTAGTTTGTATTATTTTTTTAAATTTATGGTTGTTTTTTCTCTGAAACAGTTTCCCTCACAGAGCAATTTCTTCTTTCTAAAGAAGCACTTTCAAGTCTTTTCTGGTTTTCTTCTATCTAATTCTCCCCGAAACTTCTAACCTAGACCAAGTCCCTGGAGCCATCTTCTTTTTTCTGAGCTAAATTAGATCCCTGGATCCAGAAGGACCCCTGGATTTGGAAGCTGGCTTTATAGTCAGGCAGGCAGTAGTGATAATCACCCTCAACTTTTTTCCAGTTAAGCTCCTGTCAGACAGAGAGTGGGTGAATGATTCAGAAACTTTTTTAAGACCGGAATTAATTTGCTGTACAACTAATATAGGCTAATTACAGTTAAGCAGACTTTTTCACAAGATTCAGTTACAAAAGAATAACTTGGTAGTGAGCCACAAGCAGTTGGTTGGCTCTGGTGCTCTAGTGAAAGAACACCGAGATTAATAATAAAATCCGTCTGGCATGTTGGGGGCCATTTACACAAAGCTAGAGTGCTAGGCATTTTTAGCTTATCAATAGGGACAAAAATGTCAAGTGGTTAACTTGCCAGGATAGTTGATAACAACAGACTTCATGTGCCTGACAGACATCGCAATTTTTGTGATGTCTTTGAACTTAATTGTTTCAAGTATATTCTTCTGAAGACTTTTGGGCTCTGTGCCTTTCTTGAAAACAAATCTCAATGACAAGTAGATGCTGCTGAAGCAGGTTTTCTATAGAATAGTACATTTGTTCAGGCCCTAAAGGGATGGGATTTGAACCCTGCATCCATATTTTATTCTTTAAATTTCCTTCCAGACACCTACAGCCTCAGTCATTTCCTTTGGATTTTAACTTCTTTTTTCATGCCCAAATCTACTTTAATGGATGGAAGTTGCAGGTCAAGGTGATGAGTTGTTTTTTAAAAAATATGGAACAATTTGGGTTAATGAGTAATTAATAGAAAAAGGGATTATTTCATGGAGGACTTCACGTAAAAAAGGAAAAAAATCAGTGACTGCAGTCAGAGAACCTGAGTTCAGAGCTAACATTTGATCCTTACTCCTTTGGTAACCATGGATAAGTCATTTAACCTCCCTGGGCCTCAGTTTCCTTATCTGTAAAATCAAGAGGTTGAACTAGACAACCTCTGAGGGCCCTTCCAGCTGTGAAACTATAAACTCAATAATTTACTCCGTCTAAGCAAGTAATTTAGCTCCTGAACTCCACCTTTGTGTACAATTTAACTTATTCATATGAATAATATGTAGTGGAGAAAGTGAGAAGTGGAATATATTGCCTCCCTGAGTAGAAATAATATAGCCAACCTACCATATATTCATGATTGTATGTAAGAGTGAACATAAAGTATGTTATTACTCAAAAATCCCTCCGGACCAGTAGCAGGCAATAACTTTTTTGGAGTGGAAAATTTATACAGTGCCCCGCCAGTGTCAACACCATCTTCTACCATTAGTGTTGGTCCCCAGCCTTCTCCTTCCCTGTGGGAAAAAGGACTTAACATTACAGGGGCACGGAGAGGCTCTGTTGGCCACCTTTTGCCCATTATTATACAAAGAAGACCCAATAGAGTAATTATTTTAGGAGGACTTCAGAATTGTGACTCCTTGGCTGGATATCTGAAACCCACAGGCAGCATTTATTCCTGTTAATGAGGGGATTTGGGACATGATGTAAGCCTAGCACCACCTCTATCCACTTCCTTCTTTTGCATAATTGGATGTGAATAGTTTTTAGCATAGTGTTTTAAATGGCTTGGTAAACTGCATAAAATTAATGCAAAGTTTTCCATAAAACTGGGCAGACAGATAGCTTTGAAACTTGTGCCTCCCTGTGCAATCAATAACTTGGCTATTTCTCCTTATGAATTTTTATTCCATCTTTCCACCTCCTCGCTAGCACCTGTCCTGTGGCCATTTTGTCCCAGTGGGTAATAGTTGAGGAACAAATGTTTCCCGGCCCCTTAAGAGCACCAGATTTCCTTTCTTCTGTATTAATAGGTGTTTTAAAAAGAGTATGTATTAGATCTAGTACAGAGAAATTCCTGAAAATTTGAGGGGTGAGCAAGCAAACAAAGCCACCTTGAACATTCCTAAAGAACAAAGATATTTTCTTGGCTGGTCTACACCTGAACAAGGCACATATTCTGTTTTTTGAAGGGCTATCTTTGATCTGTTTGGAGAGAATACAGTATGTCCTGTAGACTATCTACATTAACTGAAGCCCTATACCCTACGAAGGGGAAGGGAATAAGTATTTATATATAATACCCACTATGTGCCAGGGATTTTGCTAAGCCTTTTTTTTACTATTACCTCATTTTATCTTCACAACAACTCATTGGAGATAGGTGCTATATATTATCCCCATTTTACAGATGACAAAACTGAGGTAAACAAAGCGAATGTAGGGGCTGGATTTGAAAAATAATGGTGATAACAATGATAACAATGATGACAAACATTTACATAGCTCTTTCTCAGTGCCAGGCATTGTGCTAAGAACTTTACAATTATTATCTCATTTAATTCTCAAAAGAAACCTGGGGTATTATTAGGTCAGATTTGAACTTAGGTCTTTCTGACTCCAAACCTGTCCCCTTACTGCCTAATGTGGCATGGCATAATTTATATTTGGGCAAATAATTGCCAAGCTAACTTAGGTTGGGCATAAATATCCTTCCTCAAATGAATTTAATACAAATAAGAAATAAATTGCTGTGAAATCTACATTTAAAGAAATAGTCAAGACTAAGTAGAAAAAAAGAATTAGATTTAGGAAAAATAATTGATTAGAAACCTAAATTATGGTTACATAGAATTGGATATAGTCTGGATCAGAGGAGGATCTCCAAAGTATTACTTCACCCAACAAATGCCTGATGTTACCTCCTAATGTAATGGATATTAGCCCTATGCTTGGGCAAAAGTATTATAAAAGAGTCTTTTTCTTGTGCTTTTAGATCTGGGAGACCTGGAGTCCTTTGGTCACTTCTAGGTCCTTTATCTCTGTCTCTGTTTTACTCTCTTGTCTCTTTCTATCTGCCTCTGTTCTGTGTATGTCTGTTTCTCCCTTTCTCTATTTGTCTCTGTCTCTGTCTCTCCTCTTCTCTCTTCCTCTCTATCTCTATCTCTTTTTCTCTTTCTCTCTCCTTTTCTCTTCTCTTTTCTCTCTTCTCTCTTCTCTCTTCTCTCTCTCTCTCTCTCTCTCTCTCTCTCTCTCTCTCTCTCTCTCTCTCTCTC
>NC_058132.1:134429668-134693084 GCF_016433145.1 Gracilinanus agilis | reverse complement strand
TCTCTCTCTCTCTCTCTCTCTCTCTCTCTCTCTCTCTCTCTCTCTCTCTCTCAAACATACACATGCACGCATACACACACAGAGGAATGCACACACAACTATGCTTTTTCCATTGGAAAGCCAGCCTCACCTGCAGCTGCAGGATTTGCTGGGTTTTTTACATTTTGTTTTCATTTGTTATTTAGGAAGACAGGTGTATTGTGGATAGAATACTAAGCCTGCCATTAGGAAAACCTAAGTTCAACTGTAGCCTCCAAAATGAACTACCTACCTCTGTGGCCCCAGGGCAAATCACTTACTTTCTATCTTCCTCAGTTTCCTCATCTGTAAAAGGGAGATCATAATAGCATCTATATTCCAAGATAAAATGAGATAATATTTCTAAAATATACTTAGCATAATGTCTGACATAGAGTAGATGCTTAATAAATGCTTGTTCCCTCTCCCTCCTTTTTTTTCTGTTCAAGGAGGACATAATTAGAGTGATAAACAGAGAATGGAAGAAAAGAATTTGGAATTCTCAGGCACTGTACACAGACCAATATACAATAAAGCCAGAAAAACAAATGAAGAATTTATGTATTTTGCATATGGGCTAGTGTTATTTTTTTAAATAGAAGAAAATTTGTCTTCCACTGATAGAAGTGAAAAACAATATTTTACATGTGCTCAGCAAGCAGAGAAAACATTATTATTATAAAATATAATAGTCCCCAATAACAATTCTTATCTGTGTTCTTTTTTTTAATTTTTTAGGAAAAGCCATTGACAAAATCTCTTCAGCGAGGAGAAGACCCTCAGTTTGATCAAGTAAGTGGAATTGTTTTATGTACTATTCAGCAATATATTTTATATATTTTAAAAATGCAGAATCCTTGCTGTCAAGTTAGTAATTGAAATATGGTTATTATTCCATTTTGCCAACAGGGAAACTGAGGTTCTAAAAGATTAAGTGATGTTAAACTGAAATAATTAAAAGTGTTTTAGAGGGGATTTGAATCCAGATTAGTCTAACTCTACATCCAGCAATGTGTCAAGTCTTAAAAATATTCAAAACCACCAAGTGTCCTACTTTATAAACAAGTCTCTGAGCAACTGCCAAATAGCCACAGCAACTAACTATAAAATAACCACAGACTCTGCAGGATTAGAGAAAAGATAACACTTGACCAGAATAAATCATTTTTTAATATATTGTTTTAGTCTTTTTGCTTTAATTTTGTTAAAATTTCTGTATTAATATACACAGGTAATGTTGGCCTATAACTACATTTGTCTCATAAATAAGATTTGGTTGATTATTTCTTTCATAGTTATTGAGAATAAGTATTAACTAATTTTCAAATATCTGATAAATTTCACTTGAACAAAATTTTGGGGGGAGAGGGGGAAATTACCAAAAGGTTTGTTCAATTTCTTTTTCTAATTGGACTATTTAAGATCTCTAATGTATGCTTTATTAACATGAATATTTTGTATTTTTGTAAGTAATCATCTATTTTCTTTAAACTCAGTTTTGAGTACATTTTATTGCATCTTGTGTTATTCTAATAATTATTTTTATTTCTTCTTTCTTGTAAGTTCACCTTGTTCATCTTTTTCTTGGCAATTTAATTTTGCTTTCTTTTTTAAAAATCAGATTAACCAAAGGTTACTGATTCCTTTAGTCTTTTCTAAGAAGTAGTTTTTATTCTTGCTCATAATTTTTGTAATCTTTGTTTTCTATTTCATTTTTTCTCCTTTCATTTAAAGATTTCTTTTGTGTTTATTTTGAGTTTAACTTCTTGGTTCTCTAGATTTTTTTATTTGTACATTCAGTTCATTAATCCTTTCTCTTCTGGCTTAAATTTTTTATTTTAAATTAAAACTCTGTTATGTATAGCTTATGATTTTCCTCTGAAAAATGCTTTTTTTGATTAATACAAAAAATTTATTTTTTTATTCTCATCCCATTCACTTTCACATAGTTCTTAACTTTTTCTGATGTGTTCACTGACTACTAATTAATCAGGATGCTACTATTAAATATTAATTAAGAGTATAGCTTCTGCTTTTGTTATATGTATTACTATTTTAATTTTGTTACATTCTAGAAATGATACATTTAATATTTTTTCTTTTTACATTTTATGTATGATTTCTTTGTTGCCTAGAACATGGTTTATTTTTAATATTTGTAAACTGACACTTAATAAATGCTTATTCCCATTACAATATAGTACCATGTGATGTTGAGAATATGTGCGGTCTTTAATATTCCCATTAATAAGACACCATCTTTCAAACCAAACTTCTACAACTCAGACTTCTCTCCCTGACCCTCCTCCTGACCTTGTGCTCTTATGGTTCCTTCTCAGGGGGCTTAGATAGGATGGCATACTCACTCTAATTTCTGGCATTCTTTGATTCCATCTAACTTGATACTTTATGCGGGACCAATAAGCTGTGACTAAATCACAGTCATTCAGAACAGACATCCTGTTTGGTGTCAGTTGACTTTTATCTAAAGGCTTTCAGTGATCTTTCACACCTAGTCCAAGTCTCATGTTTGATTGTCTGTTTGAGACATGTTCTCACCAATAAATGTAACAAAAATAAAATAAGGATGGGGTGCTTCTGACAACACCCTTACAAATGTGATATAAAAATAAAAGAGATAAAACTATATCTTAAGAACAAAACAATGTAGGATAACTGATTGATCTGATTTTTAAGATAAAGCTCACTAGACAAGTAAACACAGGTGTAGTTTTCTCTCAGAAGCAAGGACCTACATCTCTCAGGGGTCTACTGCAATGGTGATAAATTCAAATAGAAACAGGGTTCACTAAATGGCACATAAAGATCCCTGGGGGTGCATATGGACTTAGAAAACCACATTTAACATTATCTATGTTCTTTAGTATTTTATTTATTTTGTTAAATGTTTCCCAATTACCTTTTAATCTGATTTCTTCCTCAGGGTATATGTTTGATACCTCTATTCTAAGGTACCCTGAGAGACTTCTGAGATTTCTCTCCTCTTCTGCTGTTCAGCTAAAACATCCACTATCTACACTTACCACTTATCAAGCTTCAGGGGCTAGTATAAGTACCAGTTCCATTTAGTCACTTAATATCAACTGCATTTTATAATATGATTTTTATTTTAAAAATATAGCGAGGACAAACATATAAACATTTCCCCCCAAGTCCTCAGAGATGTATTCCCCTGTACCAACTCAGTGTCTAGGGATCATAGAACTTAATTCAGTTCTTAACATAATATTAGTTCCACTAAGTGGATGGTGTTGTATTACTAATAGAGGAGTGCTCATCTCAGCTTCTGTTGACCCGGGTCCAGAAGGTCACTCCCAAAAGTCAGTCTTTGTTCCTCTGGACAGTGATGCTGGACAACAAAACTTGGTCTGGACCCTTAACTACAGGATTCCTCAGACATGCTCTCCTGACTTTTAAAAAATCTACAAGGTTGGAGACTCCACTCTTGTCTTCTAGAACAGGAAAAAAAAAAACTAACACAGAGGTCCAAGACTGAGGCTTGTTTCTCTGGCCTTATAAGGACTTATCTTTGGAATTCTGCCATCAGTGGAGGCTGACAATGAACCAAGAAAGACATGATGGAATGTAGCAAAGGCCTTTTGAATATCTTTGTAGTCAATCAGCCTCCTTATTCACCATGTGGCTACCAGACTACAACCAGTTACAGAATGAGTGCTCTAGTCTAGGCAACTCCAAAGTCTCTCCAAAGTACTTTCCCACATCATTGTGACTCCTGAAAGCTAGCTCCATGGTTTTTTATGAATCAAGATGCCCTCCAACACACTCTGTGAATTTTCCAAATTTGCATTACATAGAGAAAACCATGTAAGTTTACCTATATTTCAGTTAAACCTTTGACATTTCATGCTGTTTTCATAGATAAAATGGAATAGCATAAACAATAAAATAGTATAATTCTGTGGATTTAAAACTGTTTAAATGACCAAAGAGTAGCATTAATAGTTGGATTTCAGCTGGGAATAAGAATATTAAAATATTTTCTCATTTGATTTGGAAGAAGGTCTCTCCCTGTGGGTGAGATTATATAACCTCTGAGCAGTCTTCCAACTCTCAGGTTCCAAGATTCTTGGAAAATGAGATGATCTCTTAAATCCCTTTTAACTCTAAATCCTGTGATCCTGTGAAAAATCAAGATTAGAGAGAGCATTATGTCATGGAAACTGATGAGATAAAGTATGTGAAGAAGTGGGAAGTGGTCAACTTTATGAAATGCTGCAGAGAGGTCAAAGAAATGAAGACTGAAAGGATACCACTGAACTTAGCAATGAGAAAGTTACTGGTGGTAGTGGAAGAATTGTACATACTGATGCCAGATAAAGGAATCAAAGCAAGAATGATTTTTACAATAAAGACTAAACTATAAAAAGAAACAACTTTAAAACACTTAAGAATTCTGATCGATGCAATGACCAGTCTCAGTTTCAGAGGACCCATGATGAAGCGTGTTTCCCTTCTCTTTACAATCAATAAACCATTATTAGACACCTGCTATGGGCCAGGCAGACACTGTGCTGAGTCTTGGGGAAACGAATACAAATAAAACTGCCCTCAAGATGCTTACAATCTAATTGCTGAACACAAACACACAAAAGGAAGCCAAAAAGGAAAGAGGAAAAGGATGCCATGATGGAGGCTTCTGAATAAGTCAAAATCAAGTATAACTTTTGGAAAACAGGGAGAAAACTGTCCTGAGATTCCAATCCAGAGGGGCAGAGGGTGCTAATGAGATTTATCAGGCAAATGGAATCCTTGAAGCATTATGAGATTTTCTGGCGATGATTTTATTGGAGAAGGAAAGCATGATGGAGAGTTCCAAAAAAAAGTCTAAAAGCAGTGGAACTAGTTGGAAAAATTTCTTTAAAAGAATGATACTGGTGACCTTTGGAAGCATTATTTCAATGGTATAATTGCTAATTATTGACATGTACAATGTATTTTGATTAGGTATTCAGTATTTAATAATGTCTAAAACCTCCACATCTGTGCCTTATGGTGATTGGCAAAGCTTAAATATACAAGGGGTGGATGAGAATATACTCACTATACCTATAGATGCAAAAACAGAACTAAGCTCAAAACTGTATCTTCAGTTTATCCAGCATTCTTTTTTTTTCATTTTTCTAGTTTCAAACCTTATGGTTTTCAAGCTCCAGCAGAGAAATGAAGGAAGGGTCACTGATAGTTCAGTGAAAGGCAGCACACGAAACCTGGCACATCCAGCTATTATCATTATTATTAAGTATTTTATAGCACTTTGTGATTTGCAAAATACTTTACAAATATTACTTCATTTTGTCCTCACAACAACCCATTGGTAGATATTGTTTATCCCTGTTTTACAAATAAGGAAACTTGGGGAGACTGAGGTTTAATGCCTTGCTTAGGCTCATACATCTAGTTACGTGTCCAGGGTCAGATTAGAACTTGGGTCTCCTTGAATCTAGGTCCAACATTCTTTCTACTGCACCACTTTCACTGGAAGACCTTCTACCAACTACTCCTACTTCAGTGAATGGGTTGCCTGGGTCCTTGGCTTAAATGTGGTCAGTAATACAGAGGAAAAACCAGGAGTTTTACAGGGAGGTTTGACATTTTTAGCTCTCTCATTGGTTTCTCATCTCTGATGTCAAAGGTAGTGGAGGCTTCAAGGATTGACTAGTGAGAATCCATGTAATACAGGGCTCAGTGTTTCTAGCATAAATTTTGGCATAGAATAATTCTATAAAATGGGGATAAATTGGGATACAAGGCAGGAAGAATCATGTGTAATAACAGAGACAATCTCTTATCTACAAGCTTTATGACTCTTCAGAGGCATTCCAAAATGGAGACTTTTTTTTTAGACTTGCCACAACTGTTTTCCTGCCTCTTTTTTAAAGCTACTGAAAAACACTATCAAGCCTTTTCTTGATGACTCAGACTTATCGTTACAAACATCATTTATTTTACTGGGCTGAAATACGGTGCTACTTCTGGGGATTATCAAGGTCTCTACAGCTGTTTGCCCCTATGGTAAATAACCTTAGGCTGCTGTATTTTTATAGTTTTGTGCCTGTTTTTTATAGGGCTCTCTTATTGTTTATTGTTAGCTGTCATTTTTCAGTGCTGTAAAAGTGTCTGGCTCTAAGGGCACCTTCCTCCTGCCTGCCCACCCAACCCCTTCATCGGCGTTAATTTGCTGCTTCTGATCTTCTGAGAAAACAGATAACTAAGCTAGTTAGAATGTTGTTTACAAAATGATGTTACTGATTTCAAATCAACTCTGCAAATATTTATTGAGGATCTGCTGTGTAAAGGTCATTGTGCCAGGTTTTGGGGAGGATATGGAGAACTGTAAAATAGTCCCTGTCCCTGTCCCCAAGGTGCTTACAGCCTGTTCCGGGAAATAGGAAACAAAGACATGAGCATCAATCACAATGGAAGCTTTCATTAACAATTCAAGTTTACAAGAAGAATGATGCCACAAGGAAGTACATGATTAATTGCCAACCAAAAGTGTAGACATCTAGATGCTATAATAATTCAGGAGGAGAGAATTCATCAAGCTAAGGCTGTTTGTATGCTTGTTTATAGAATTTGTATAAGTGTCCACCTCCATCTTCCACTTCTTTCAGTCTTTCATAGAACTGCCAGTATAATCTTTCTTTAAAAAGCATCAATGGCTCAGACTTGCAGAATCTCACAATTAATTAGAAGGATTTTGGGGACTGCCTAGAGCAGTGGTATCAAATTCAAATAGATGGCAGAGAGCCACTAAATTGTACATAAGGATCTCTGCAGGCCACATACTGACTCAGAAAATCACGTATTAAAACTATGTTCTATTTATTTTTTACTTAGATTGTTAAATATTTCCCAATTACATTTTAGTCTAATTTGGGCTGCATGTTTGACACTTTTGATCTAGTCCAAACCATCCCTTTTCACTGGGATTTTCTTGCTCTGGATCTAGAAAGTAAGAACATTTGGAGAGAAGATATCTGAAAAACTTTCACCTTGGCTTCATCATGAATTTGATGTGGACTTCTTGAATTTAACTTTAGTCCCTGTGTTTATGTGTTAAGAAATTGTCCTCATTTCTGGATGCTATGTGACAATTTGCCTTTTAAAGGGAGAAAAGGATACAACTTCTCGATTTACTACACTTTCCTTTTGCAATGTGAGATCACTGTGACCTTCAAAGTTTCCCAATGTGTCTTCCATAATTTCTAGAACATTTGCTTGGATATTTTTGCTAGCTTCTTTTTCATTTCAGATCATTTATTTTCTACAATTACTTGCGTGTACCTCATTTTCCCCAGTTCCTTGGTAAATCTGTATGTTCCCTCTCTACTCAAGAAGTATATGGCAAAAATGATATCCCCAGATTTTATGATATAGATTCATAAATATATATATATATATCAAATATATATTCTAAAGCCAGAATAAAAGTTTTTGACAAGGAAAGATAATCTCAGGTAGTAAAATAGTCATCACTTCCCTAATAGAGAAAGATAATTCAGTTCTCCATGTGTAGCACTTATTTTCTATTCATATTTCCTATGAAAATAGATTCTAAATGTAAACTGACATGATATATGCAAAATAATCATGAAAGTTTACCTGCCATAGGGTTTATATCCATGGCAAGAAGGGAAATTAAACCAAGAATCCAGCAGAGTTGCATTCAAAGTATACATAAATGCACCATTCAGATCCAGATCAGCCTGAGAAATAAAAAATATAGAATGTCTCCTAAGAGTAATTATTAAAATGGTTATGTGTGAATTTTTCCTTCTTTCATTTACCCAGTACACGATGCTTATGAAAAAATAATGTCAGAGCAACAGCATGAAGAGATGTTTCATTTAGTTTATTTATACATCATATGCCAAAAGAAATATTAAGAAAACATTTACATAAAGTACATGTAGGCCCTGTGCACACCAGGATTTAGTTCTGTGCTTTCTGCAGCCCTTATATCCTCAATCTGTACAGGGCCGAGCTCATTTCTGATGGAAGGACATGATATTTAAGGGCAACAAGGACGGATTTGTCTATCAACCCACTCCCTTTCAGCCAGCTGCAGCACAGAGCTAGGATTCATCTCACCATTGGCTTTTCTTCCAGTAAATGAAAGAGTGGAGCAACCAACAGGGTGGCTAGACCTTCCTCCCTTCCTGTGCTAAGGGAGCCAGGATTTTTGCAAATTCCACCCTTCCTTCCTGACTGAACTTAAAAAAGAGCAATGAGAGATTTTTTTTTTTAAGCTCACACACAACCACTCTATGTTGACCTTTTATGCCTGCTCAAGGCAGCTTCTGTAAATTTGCCAAGGAAAGTAGGCCAGGTAGATCCAATACCAAGAACTGCTTAAGGGTGACTTTTTAAGGGTGACCAAAATGATTCTAGCTGAGGCTTCATGATGAATGTTGACATATGCTAAAAAGAAATGTACAGTCACACATCAGGGAAGTAACTGTCTACACATTACTGAATGGTTTCTCCAGAGGCCTCTAAATGTCAAAAGGACACTTTTAAATTTTTTATTATTTTATTTTACTTATGGTGACATTATGGTGACTTTTTTATTATTTTATTTTATTTATGGTGACATTAAAGAACACTTGAAAAATGAAGTTTTTATAAATACATGGGTAGATTGTACCTAAGCGTTGGTGAGTCCTAAAAGTCAGTAGCCTATAGTTTTAGATCACTGTTAGATAGATAAAGACAGACAGATGTGTGAGAGAGAGAGATTAGAGAGATAGAGAGAGTTTAGAGAGATAAATAGATGGGTAGATAGACAGATTAGATAGATAGATAGACAGACAAATGATAGATAGATAGATAGATAGATAGTTAGATAGATAGATAGATAGATAGATAGATAGATAGATAGATAGATAGATAGATAGATAGACAGATAGACATAAAGACACAGAGATTAGGTAGATGATAGATTAGATAGATAAAAATAAGATTAGATAAAACAGATTAGATAGATTAGAGAGAGAGACAGAGAGAGAGAGACAGAGAGAGGAGAGAGAGAAATGTGGATCTTCTGTCAAAATCTGGCATACCAATGAGTAAAAATTTTTGTTGTTGTTTACCAAACCCTACAACCTAAACTCCAGTAGGAATAGAAGGGAAAAAATTATTTTTCACAAAACTTTAATATATCTCCCTTCTGCTCTTGGGTTCAGCAGCTAAAATCCTTTTATTAGTGCTTTCTGTTAGCAGAAGAGTCTTTTTGAGGGAGAGGAAGGAGTAAGATTTTAGGATAATTCCTAGCTTTTTTCCTTTTTTTTGCTGTGAATTTTCTTGAACTTAGAAACTATTATATTAATAATTTTATAAACCCTATTTTTAATTATCCAAGCAGTCCCCAGTTTATGAATGAATACTACACTTAAAAAACTATTTGTGTATATAGACTGGGAAATGAGGACTGGAAGTAGAAAAGGAGTCCAAGGTCTAAGGCCTTTCTCCCTTTGGGGACAAATGCTCTTTTTTTTATTGTTAATTGAAAACACCTGGAGAGTAAGTTATTGAGACAGGTGGTTTCTCTTATTTTGATGAACAGGTGCAGGACATTAATAAGTTATTGGTGCCCTGGGATGTATACCTTGTCCCTACGACAACTTATCACACTTCTATTGCTTCTAAGTGAGCTGTTGCCATACAGGGTCAGGAAGATGCTCTCTTAGAATGTGTTAGAAGTTAGAATGAATTTTCATGTGAAAAGTAAGCTGTAAGTAGTAGTTAGGCATAGTTGAAATAATAGTATTATGTTCAAGTATCTTATGGATTTTTGGTCAATCTGGGAAGCCAACCACTATTTATAACATCCTTCCTATTGAAAAATACATTCAAAATATATTCTTTGCAAATAGCTGACATACAAGTACACCTTTAAAGCACATCTCATTCATAAATTGGGTAAAACCTTTTTTAAAATATGGTTATTTTAAAAAATAAGTGTATAACAAGTAGTCCCTGCTCTTGAAGAAATACTTCACTTAAGTGGCCAAACCAAAATAGGTCAATTCATTAAAAAGCTTACTTTTAAATAATTCATATGAAAGATAGGAGCATATAAGCCTAAATAGAGAAAAAGGAGTAAACAACACAGAAAAGAGGAAGGAACCCCATAAAATAGGAGTGTTTGCAATAGTTGATAATCATACTCTAAAGATAAAGTCAGAAACTTTTGACTTCATCCAAGAAGTTCAATTAAAGATAACAGCAGAAAGAATCAAAATGATCAGTTCTCATATATGAACAAGTCATTTGGCACTCATCATTCTCCTGTCTTTTCTTTAAAATATAGCCATAATGCCTATCCCTGTCTGATGAGAGAAATAATCAGATGAATCTGTGATCTCAGCAATTAGAGAATTCTCTCCATCCCTGCAAGTTGCATCAATGATTGCCACTCCTCTGAGCTCTCTATGAACTGGTCCAAAGCAGGATCTCATCAATTAAATCACTCACTTTTATCTCCTGGTGATAAAACAAAATCCACATTTCTGCTAGATAACCCACAAAAAGGCACTGTATGCTTGTCTCATAGTTCCCAAATAGTTCTAGAGATAAGTACTTCCCATCTCTCCACTTCAAAGTCTTCCTATCAGTCTTTGAAAATTAAATGGGGGAGGGGGACAAAACACTAGCCATTTTTTTACCCAGAATAAGTGCCTGTGGGCTACGTTTTCCATGTTTCTCTCACATTTCTCTCTCTCTCTCTCTCTTTTTTTTTTGGCCCTTTCTAATTAGCAAGTATTCATATCTCCTTCTACTATCCTGAAATTCCTTGATGGTGCCCTTTATTCCTGTTTTATTTTGGAGTTCTTTCTCAGTTATTTGTTGTAGTCTGGCAACCCAGAAACCAACTCTGAAACTCAAGCCTAAAGTCATCTTCAAGTCCTCTGAACTCTTTTTAGCATACCTATACTATCCAAGACTCAATCGCAGATATTGCTCCATCCTAGATAACCATATAAACCTTAGCTATTATCATTACTAACAAGCTCATTTCTGTTGTAATATGTGATTAGCTCTCTTTTCATGTTCCATCTTCTTAGTTGTTTTTCACTCATTCAAGTCTTACGTGACCCTTTGCCACCCCATTTGAGGTTCTCTTGGCAAAGACGAGTTGGACATTTCCTTCTCTAGCTCTTTTGATAGATGAGGAAACTGAGGCAAACAGGCTTAAATGATTTGCCCAGAGTTACACAACTAGTAGGTAACGGAGGCCAAAAAACTCAAGAAGATGAGTCTTCCTAACCCCAGGCTGTCATTCTATTCATTGCACCACCTAGCTGCCCTCTCCATCTTTTCAACTTGATTGTAAACTTCTTAAGGAGAGGGATCATGATTCATACTTATTAGCATTTGTGGATTAATTTAAGTGATTTGTTAATATGTGTTTCTTGGAAGAAAAACGCTATAAATTGGTTGAATTTTTTTTCATGTATTAAAAGTAAAGGACCCGTATTGTTGGCAGTACTTGAATGGAGACATGTTGCCTTCCAAGATCACATATGCAAAAGTGAAGGAGAATTCAATAACTATTTAACCACTTCTACTGATTCACATGGACCCAAAAAATACTGCCTGAAGGAATGCAGAAAACACAACCAAGAGATTATGAATTCTTGGGCAAAAAGTGGTTGATCCTAGGAACATGGATGATATATGAGGCTTCAGAAGAGAAAAGGTAGATTTTTAGTCGTGAAATACTCATTAATGATAATAGCTAAATGCTAAACACATTTGTATTACTATCTAAGACTAAGGGAAAACTATTTAAGAATGAAATTTGGATTTTTTGACCACAGTTGCAAACATAGGCTTTTGGCCAGGGATAGAGCATCCCTAAGAAGTAGATTACTGCATCCCATATCCAAATGGGGAAAAGAGGGAGCTGCTTAGCTCTTAATTTGTTTCTTGGAGCATAATCTCTGGACAGGAAAGAAGAGGGCCAAAATGACTAATTAAATATTACTGTCTATAATAAATAGAGACTATTAGCTCCTAGTTACCCTTATTGAATCCAAAGTCACAAGCCTAGATAACTTACATCCAAAGATAATAAAAGAATTGGCAAGTTTAATAATGTTGAGTCGTTGTCAGTGATTATAAGATAATATAGAATCACAGGTTGAGAAGTAGAAAGGACCTGAGAGGTCATCTAGTCCAACAGCCTTCATTGTAAAGATGTGAGAAAAGAAAACCAGAAGGGTTGTGAGTTGCCATAGTTACTTACACAAGTAAATGACAGAGGTAGGATTTGAAGCCAGGTCTTCTGATCCAAAGGCAGGGCTCTTTCCACCATGCTACTAAGAAGGTAGAGCAAACTAGTAGAGAAAATGTCCAAATGAGAAGAGAATAGAGCCTGAGTACTTTAGTCCAGGAAGTATGACTTGGAGTACTAGCCAAATTCTATCATGTTTTAATTAAATAAATTGCCGATAACCATCCATATCATCATTTGAACATTTGAAATTGTGCTGATCATACAAAGTCCTGGAAAAATAATTATACAGATGAAATTAGTTGGCAAGTAAGAAAAACATACATATTAGTTGTAATTTTCAAGTTGTATATGAAAGATCAATGCATTGAATAGGAATGATTCTCTATTTGTACTGTGCTTAGTAGAATATTTGTTTAATTCACATCCAAGAACAGCAAGAGAGATTTATATAAGATGAAGAAAAAAATGTAAGGACTCAAAGATACTGAAATAAGTAAGAGAGTAAGTTTACCCTATATAATACATATTATATATGATATAATAGTGCAATCATGTATTATATAATTATATAATGCTATATGGTAATATAATTATATGATATAATGATTGTTTAATTTCTTTACTGGTTATTTTTAGTTTATGATAGAGAAGTAGAAGAAAGCAAAACCTAAAGGTACTTTAGTTTCACCCTTGTATTTTTAACTGAACTAGAGACAGGCAGTCATATTTTCCAGCCTCTGGTCCATGCCCTGGCATCGATCTAGAACAATTTTTTTCCAGTCTATAAAATTTTTACTACCAAAGGTCCTTCTTGACACCTATTAACTTTTTAAACTGAGTCCTCCTTCTTTATCCATAGACCTTCTCCAGTACTCAGTCTCAGAGTGCAGATCATAATTTTTTTTAAAAAGAGAAAACAGAGAAGGGGAGTAGAAGCTGAGGATTACCACAGACCAGGACTAAACTTTACAGTGAAAACAGTTAGCCACGCTCTTAAAGTATAAGAATCGAGGGCAACTATGTGGCTCAGTGGACAGAGAGCCAGACCTAGAGAGAGAAGGTCCTGGGTTCAGATTTGGCCTAAGACATTTCCTAGCTGTGTGATCCTGGGCAAGTCACTTAAACTCCATTGCCTAGGCCCTTACCATTCATCTGCACTGAAACCAATATATAATGTTGATTACAAGACGGAAGGTAAGGATTTGGTTTGGGGTATGTAATTAAAAAAGAATAAGAATTTTCTATGAGGTGAACTTATGTTAATTAGAATGTTTTGAGTTCTTGCCCTTTGTCATTTTTGTAGTACTATGTGATGGTACTGTTTTATTCAATTGCCAATCCATAACAGAAATTTAAACTACACTAAAATCCACACTCAAGTGTGCACAGTTCCTGATATAGAGTAGGTACTTAATACATCTTTGTGGCCTGATGGATTACTCCGAACCTCCTGAGTCACCAAGTCTGGGTGCTGAGGCTGCAAAAGGGAAAGGTATCCACAGCTTTAAAAAAAAACACTCTTTTTCCAGTATATGCCAGATTACAAAACACTAGATTGTATGACTTCTGAGATCTTTTCATGTGTTATGGGCTAAACATGCCCTGTTCTTTCAACTGCTCTTTATATGTCATGAGCTCCAGACCCTTAACCATACTTGTTGCCCTCTTCAGATGATACCCAAATCTTTCCATCCAGCCATCATCTCTTTCCTGAGTTCTTTTCTCCAACACCCAGCTGCACATCTCTACCAAGATGTCATATAGGAATATGAAATTTAACATATGTAAAAGGGAATTTCTTTTCCCCAACTCCCATAATCCTAACACTTCTATTTTTATCAAGGACATAAAAATTCTTCTTGTCACCTAACCTCAAAATCTAGAAGTCATCCTTTATTTTTTACTCTTATTCACCATCCTCTATCCAGTCATTTGACAGATTTTATAGATTCTCCACCTTCCACATCATCCATCATATCCATGCCCTTCTCTTCACTGCCAGAGCCACCACCCTAATTTGGGCCATACTATATCTAAAATGATACCAAAGTATCATTTTAAAGAAACTTTGTTTAATTGTTTGTTACATTAAAATTCCCAGGCATTTTCCTTCTTCCTTCCCTCTCTTCTCTGCCCAAGAGAAGGCATCATTTAACCAAAAGATATATAGATATAAAAAACTGTCTTGCTTCTTTCTGTGTATCAGTTCTTTCTCTGGAGGTGGACATACATTCTTCATATGATATTTCCCTTGCTGTATAAAATGTTCTCATGGTTCTGCTCATTTTGCTCTTCATAATTTCATGTAGGTTTTTCATTGGTTCTTTTTTAATTAATTTGTTCTTATAGCACAGTAATATTCCATCACAATCATATGCCACAATTCTTTGGACATATTTCCCAACAATAGTCTTCTAATTGGTCTTTCTGCATCCAAGCTCTCCTTTTCTAATCCTTCCATCCCACTGTCAAACTGAAAAGTACAGTCTGACCATGTCTATCTTCTACCTAAGAAGTTGCATTGATTCCCAGTGCACTCAAGGATAAACCACAAACTTATCTGCTTCACATTTAAAGCTCTTCACACATTTGACTCTAACCCATTTATCCAGGTTTTGTTATTGTTCAGTCATTCAATCATGTCCAACTCTTCATGACCTCATGAACCCTATTGCCTATGGGGTTTTCTTGGCAAAGATATTGTGAGTGGTTTGCCATTTCCTTCTCTAGTGGATTAAAGCAAATGGAGGTTAAATGACTGACCTAGGGTAACACAGATAATAAGAGTCTGTGGTCAGATTTGAACTTGGGTCTTCTTTACACCAGACCCAGCACTCTATTCATTGAGCCATCTAGCTTTCCAGGCTAATTATATATTATTGCCGCTCATGCACTCTGTATTCTAGCCAAACTGACCTATTTTCTTTTCATTATTCTCCATGTTTCCAGACTATTTCCCAACCTCCCTGCCCCTAGTCTAAAGTCCTCTCCCTCTTTATCTTTGCTTTTTATAACCCCTGGCTCCTTTCAAAGCTCTATTTAAGTGCCAGGTCCTAAATAGGTCTTGCATGATTCACCCAATTATTAGTGTTCTCTCCACACCAAAAAAAATTTAGTTGGTATTTACTCATCTATATATGTATTATTTTCCCCCAGTAGAGCTCCTTGAGATCAAGGGATGTTTTCTCCTTTGACTTTACATCCTCATGACTTAGAAAAGTGCCTCACCCATTGAAAGTGGTTTATAAATGCTTTTAATTGAATGGAGATCTCTGATACCATTAACTGAAGTGGGACTCTCAAGATAAAGGATAAAATGTCTTATGTTTTCATGAACAATTGTTATGCTTTTATTCCTTTGTTGAGAACTTTATTCGTATAGATTGTGGGAGGGCTCATGAATAATCTGTTTACAATGAAAGCCTAATTTCTAGAACTTGTGGAATTAGAAGCCAAGTAATTAACATCATTGAACCACAGAATTATTAGAACATAAAGGGTGTCTGTCAGTATTGGTAGGAATATAATGACTCTTGGGAATATAATCATAAATAAAATGAATGTGCTTGCTGGATAAAAATGAAAATTTCACAATAAATATACTTGGTTATACTTTCTTGAAATAAAAAAAAATCCCTTCATAGGTGTTTAAACGAACATTTTTCCTTCTTCTTTTAGGTTATAAGCTCAATGAGCTCCCTTTCCGAATACTGCCTGCCTTCCATACTGCGAACATTGTTTGACTGGTATAAGAGACAAAATGGCATCGAGGATGAATCTCATGAATATAGACCCAGAACAAGTACTAAATCCAAAAGGTAGGGTTTTTTCTTGCTGCAAAAACCATCATTTCATTGTCATGGGATGGATACCAGGGGCTTATTGATGAAGGCAGAATGAAAGTTTTGAAAGCTACTAGAAGTTCCTGCCAAGTAGAATGATCCAATGGGAATAATATTTGTCTATGTGTGTTCCAGCCACATCGAGGAGAACTTCCTGATGTGTCTTTTGTCTGTTCCGTATAATGACCAGTACATTGTAAACACTTAAAATGAATAAAAGTTCATACAGTACAGTTTTGATTTCTTTAAAAGAAAATGCCACCATTAAGCCTACCTATTTCTTGCCTCTGGTTCACTCACCAAACACCAAATAACTGCTCTTATTTGTTTTTTTTTAACTCGACTTCTGTCCTAGTGACAACTCTACAACAGAAGGTCAAGGACTTGGCAAACAGGGTTGAGGTAGGAAGTGTCTGAAGCCACATTTGAACCTAGATTCTCCTGGCTTCAGACCTAGTACTCTATTCACTGTGCCACCTAGCTGCCACCAAATAATTGCTTCTGAAAAGATGCAGTACACATTCATCAAACTACCTAGGTGATTACTTCAGATTTGTTTAGAGACTCAGTGTCTGAAACTACAATTTTTAAATCCTTTCTGAACAATGGATAGTGAACAGCTGGTTAAAATGGTGGATATTGGAGAATGGCATGTGGATGGCTAGTCCAGGATATAGCTATGAAAAGAAGAGAAGGGAGGAATGAAATTAATGAGGGTCAAGGATTATATATACATCTGGAGACTTGCAGCTCTGACCAACTGATTGGAGAGGGAAATTACTATACCTGCCCTGCCACATATGTCTTACACAGATATATCTGCTGTCAAATATCCACAGAGAGTTGCAAATAAGACGTAAGAAAAGAATTATTTAAGAGACCAAGCAATTCACAGGGTATAATATACCATAAAAAGGGAATGTTTCTATTTATTGCTTCAGCTTTATATATAAAGCACTGGAAATAAACAAGAAATAAGGGACACTAGGACTTAAAAATTGAAAATGAGACCCAAAAGAAATGGAATGAAAAATGAAAGAAAGAGAATTAAGGATAAATATTAAAGAGTGGCCCAGTACTATGACAGTGGTGTCATTAATGCCAAAGGCCAGGAATAGTCGAAGCTCATGATGAATGTTAAGAACTTTGTTAGCTATTTGGAGGAAAGAAAAAAACAAAAAAGAGATTCTCAGCACTCAGGGTGGATGATAATGGACAGTCAAGACAGAGTAGAACTTGGCAACTTATTTGGTCTTTTGTTGTTGTTGTTTTCTTGACCACGGAGAATGATTTTTCATTATGAAATAGAGAACCAGGAAGAGTTCATGAGAAATTAAAATTCAAGAAAAAGAAAAAAATCACAGCACCTCATTGAAAGAATTCAAATCACCAGAATTAGGTGAACTATAGTCCTAGTTACTGAAAGAATTTGTGGCTCCCTGAACTGCTATTGTCCATGCTTGAAAAAAACTGGAAAATAGAAGAGATGCTGCAGGAAAGTTGTCTGGATATTCAAATAGGGAGGAGGGTGGATTCTGAAAGATGTAAGCCAACATATTTCTCTAAGATTACAGGATTGCATTGATAACAGAGTATACTTGCATTTCAGCAAGGTATTAAAGGAGATATGGAGATTGATATGGAGATATGGGATTGATAATAAAAAAAAACAGTTAGGTTTATTTGGAACTGATGAATAGCCACACTTAGTGAGTGGTGATTCAAGGATTATTGTCACCCTACAGTGGGTTCTTTTTCAAGGTGTCGGAAGGCTCTATTCTTGGTCCTTTTCTGTTCAGCATTAAAAATGACCAAGATGTTAAGTATAAGATGTCATGCTTATTAAATTGGCACAGTACCTGAAATTTGGAGGCATATGCTAAATTACAATCTCAATAGCCTAAAGGATCTCAACAGGCTAAAGTGACAGACCAGATCGAATAAGAAGAAATTTAATAGAGAATAATATAAAGTATTACACTATAGTCCAAAAAAATAACCTACATATATAGGACTAGAGAGACATGGTTGGATAGTAAGTAGTTCTTGTGAAAATGGACTCAATATAAGACAACACTGTTACGATATCCAAAGAAACTGTTCAGCTATTCAATTCCACATATAGAAGCAGAGTCTAAAAGGACCCTTCGGGGGGAAGGGGGGTAGCTGGGTAGCTCAGTGGATTGAGAGCCAGGCCTAGAGACAGGAGGTCCTAGGTTCAAATCTGACTTCAGACACTTCCCAGCTATGTGACCCTGGGCAAGTCACTTGACCCCCATTACCTACCCTTGCCACTCTTCTGCCTTGGAGCCAATACACAGTATTGACTCCAAGATGGAAGGTAAGAGTTTAAAAAAAAATAAAAGGACCCTTCTAAGATCAGACCACTTCTAAAATACTTCTAGATCCTGATTAGTGCAAAATTTTAGCTCCAGGAAGTAGTCATATGCATTCTAATTCATACCATTCAGAGTTAAGATTATATAAAATACAGAAACTGGTTCCAACTCCATGGAAATATGCAGTGTGAATTCAAATGATGTAAACACTTATCAGGCTTCATTATTTGCATTAATCCAGATCTAACTGTCTTCAGTTCTGGGTCCCACCATTTAAGAAAGACACAGAAAGATAATCCTGAAGAAGGTGAGTAGAGAGTAGAGAGACATATTGATGGGAATAAAACAATGCCATAGAAGCATTGATTAAATAGAATAGGATTTTAATAGCGATGTTTAGCCTGGAAATAGAAATGGAGAGGGTAAAGTTTTCATTTTTGTAAAGAGTTTTCATGAGGAAAAAAGAAATAGATTTATTCTATTTTGCCCCAGAAGACAGAACTAAAAAGTAGATTGTAGACTTGTTATTAGGAAATGGCTCCTAAAACTGAAACTTGGAGCTGTCCAAAAATGCAGTCGTCTGCCAAGTCATGGAATTGTCATAGACCTTGAGCTGGAAGAGCCCTTCGAGGTCATCTAGTTTAACTACTTCATTTTATAAATGATGAAACTGAGGTATAGGGATATTAAGTGACTTCCCCAATATTATAGAGATAAAACATACCAGATCTGAAATTTGAACCCATGTCCTCTGACTCCAAAACCTGTACTCTTTCTACTGCTACAATCTCAGAAAGTAGTTACCTTCAAGAGTTCTTCCTAACTTTTTTAGGGATGTTGTTGAGGGCATTTCTACTCAGGTACTAGATAAACTAAATGACCTCAGAGTTTCCTTCTAGATTAGTGATTCTGTTACTGTGATCTGTAGAACAAACATTGAAATTCATTATGATGGGGGAGATGGAGCTAACTTGAATTCTAGTCCTGGCTCCAGGTTAAAGACAAGGTATGTGGGTGCCCACAGTAAGATTTGAAAATTATGCCTCCTAGCCTTGGAAACTGAATCATGTGTTGTGTTGTCTTCTCTGTTGCAACTTTGAAGGTATAATACATGCAGCTTGATTTTCTCAAAATAAGTATAAAAATAAATATTTATCTTCTTAGAAGCAAGATTAATATTATTAATTTAAAATCTGTGTATATGTATAAAAAGTGATATTTTAGAAATATACCAGAATCTCCACTTATACCTTAGAGTGGGCCAGAGGTGGCTTGGAGACCTCAAAAGCTTTGCCAGCAAAATTCTGTCTCTGGCAGATCCCAGCACACTGGAAAAGTCTCAAATATGGATTTAGGGATGGAATGTATGTCTGCTGTCTGAAGTTCAGCCTAGCTAAAGAGTGTCATCACTAGACTGATGAATTTTTTAACTTAGCAACTCTCTAAGAGAAGAATTCTTATTCTTTTTTGTATAAGACTGTCCTTTGGCAATCTGGTGAAGCCTAGGGACCCCTTATCAAAAAAGAAAAAAGTTTTTAAATGCAGAGAATAAAATAATAAGGATTACAATGGAAAATAATTATATTGAAAAAATATCAAAATGATTTTTTAAAAAATTCATCTGTTGTTCAGTCATTTCAATCATGTTCATCTCTTCGTGACCCCATTTGGAATTTTCTTGGCAGAGGTACTAGAGTGGTTTGTCATTTCCTTCTCCATTTCAATTTACCAATAGGGAACTGAGTTAACAGGGTTAAGTGACT
Organism: Gracilinanus agilis; assembly: GCF_016433145.1. NCBI lineage: Eukaryota > Metazoa > Chordata > Mammalia > Didelphimorphia > Didelphidae > Gracilinanus > Gracilinanus agilis. The sequence continues at coordinate 134,672,836 of NC_058132.1, read as the reverse complement.
TGCCCATTTCACATAGCTGTTAAATATTTGAGATCAGATTTGAAAGTTCATGAAAGTTTTAAATTCATGGACCCCAGACTAAGCACCTCTACTCTGAAATCATTGACTAAGTTATAGGTTCTCTGTTGGGGAAGAGTACCCACACAATTAGTAGTAGTAATAATAATAATATTAATGATAACAGCTAACATTTATATAATGCTTTTAAACCAATAAAGTGGTTTCCATATTTCATTTGGTCCTTAAAACAACCCATGAGGTAGGTATTATTATAATCTTAATTTTGCAGGTAATGAAAGTGAGACTGAAAAAGGTGAAGTAACCAAAAGATTCATTAGAAGACTTTTACAATCATTTAGCCAGGAAGAGATGAAGGTGATTGTGGTAGGAAGCTGAGGAGTCAATAGTGCTTGACAGCTGATTGGACATTTAGAGTAAAAGGGAGAAATGAGCCAAAGCTAATTCCAAGGTTATAAGTCCAGGTGACTAGAAAGATGTTGGTACCATCAACAAAATTAGAGAAGTTAGTAAAAGAGGTAGGGACAGATGCTGGGGAAAGATTATGGATTTAGTATGCAACATGTTGTATTTTAGATGCTAGTGGATCATAGAGGTAGAAATATTCAGCAGGTTCTTGGTGAGGAACTTTAACTAAGGTGCTAGATATTTACATTTGTAAATTTTTGGCATGAGGGTGATAATTTTGAAGCCATAGAAATAGATAAGATCACCAAGATGGAATGGAAAAGATAGCCAAGAATACCCCTAAGAGGAACTTAATTTTAAAGGATGGGGAAAAAAATTAAAAATTAGCAAAGGAACCAGAGAAGGTATAGAGAGTAGCAGAACTTGCAAAGAGAAGGAAGTCTAGGATGAATAGGAGAACCCAAAGGAGAAGGTTGGCCACAATATTGAATGTTTCCGAGAAGTCAAGGAAGAGAAAGAAAGAAAGAAGACCATTGGATTTAGCCTTCAGGATGTCAATAGTGATCATGAGAAAACTCTTTCAGGTGAACAGAAGGAGACAGAAACCGAACTACAAGTGGCTAGTCTGTGGTGAGGAGATGAAGGTAATATGTGTTGAACATTCTTAGAAATTTGACAGTGAGAGGGCAAAAACAGAGCAGTCACTTAGAAGGGTAATAAAGTCCAAGCACTTTTTTTTTGTATTGGAGAGATTTGTCTGCTCTGAAAAAAGAGCTAATCTAGAAGTAGAGGCTGAAGATACATGAGAGAAACGGTTGATAGAGATAAGTCAGGAAGGAAACAGGAAATAAGATTGAGGATATAGGTGGAGATACAGAAAAGTAGAAATATAAAATTCATCCTTTTCAGACCATATGCAATAAAAATTATGTCTAATAAAGGAACATGGAAATATAGATTAAAAGTTAATTGGAAACTAAATAATCTAATCCTAAAGAATGAGTAGATCAAAGAACAAATCATAGAAACAATAGATAGCTTTATTAAAGAGAATAAAAATAATGAGACAACATATGCAAATTTGTGGGATGCAGCCAAAGCAGTACTTAGGAGAAACTTTATATCCCTAAATGCTTATATCAATAAAATAGAGAAAGAGCAAATCAATAAATTGGTCTGGCAACTTTTAAAAACTAGAAAAAGGGGGCAGCTGGGTAGCTCAGTGGATTGAGAGCCAGGCCTAGAGACAGGAGGTCCTAGGTTCAAATCCGGCCTCAGACACTTCCCAGCTGTGTGACCCTGGGCAAGTCACTTGACTCCCATTGCCTACCCTTACCACTCTTCCACCTATAAGTCAATACACAGAAGTTAAGGGTTTAAAATAAAAAAAAATTTTTTTTTAAATTTAAAATTAAAAAAATTTAAAAAAAAATTAAAAAACTAGAAAAAGAACAAATGAAAAATCCCCAAATAAACACCAAATTGAGACACAGAGAGCTGAGACAGAAAGAAATTAAATAATTTCTCTAAGGTCTTACAGTTATTAAATGTCACTATTAAAAATTGAACCTAGAACCTCTGATCCCATGCACAGCACTCTTTCCATTTTACCATTATACTTCTCTGAGGAGAAGTTGGAAGTTGGAGGAGCAAAAAGATTTGTGACAGTTATAAACAGAGATGTGATAGAGAACCAATGTGTAGGGAGCCCAGCTGAGATTATCCAGCAATTGTCTTTAGTGAAGACAACCCAGTGATGATTAGATAGCAAATACTTGTAATGTGACTTGTAATCCATGCAGGCCAGTTTCAGAGATAAGTGTTCACTCACCTGTCATAGGCACCTCAAGTACTTCTTAAGGCTTGGATAAGTAGCTTGCAGAGAAAGCATTAAAAAAGAAGATAAGTGAGCACAGGAAGCAAGTTCCACTTTTCACCTCTCACATTCCAACACTCTGCTTACTCAACACTGCAATAAACACTGATATTCATTACTCACTTGAGAGTGTCCATGGATGACACTAAAAAATGCCAGAAGAGGAGGAGGACACAATACCCGATCCACATTCACAGTTTTGTTTTATGATGATGTGCCTTCGTTTGTAATCTCTAAAAATGTGATGTTTAAAAGCCAGGATTACCTATATAGGGAAGGTGGAAAGGAAGGATTGCTATTTATCATTGTTTCTACTTGGATTTTGTTGTTATTCAGTCATTTCACTCATGTCCAACTCTTTGTGTCCCCATTTGGAGTTTTCTTGGCAAAGATACTGGAGTGGTTTGCCATTTCCTTCTCTAGCTCATTTTACAGATGAGGAAACTGAGGCAAGCAGATTAAAGGAATCGCCCAGGGTTGCACAGCTAGTAAGTGTCTGAGACTGGATTTGAACTCATGAAGATGAGTCTTCTGATATCAGGCACAGTACTCTATCCACTGGGTCAACCTAGCTGCCCCTCTCCCTAAATGACTGTTGTATTGAGTAAATAAGATTGGAGGGCAAATGTGCTTGTTTGAATGTATTTGTCTGTTTGTTGTTCTCCCCCTTCCCCAACAGACTGATCTCTTTGAGGGCAAGGACTTCCTTTTGTTTTTATTTTATTTTGTTTTGTTTTGTTTTTGAATTCTCAGGGCTTAGTATTTGTGCCTGACATATAATAGGAGCCTGATAATTGTTTAACTGGCTGAAAAATCCTTGTTCAGACACTCCAACATATCTCCCACAGAGGATCCTCTAGCTTTTCTGACATTAATGGTCACCAGTGGAACAAGCAAGCTCTCCATTGGTGATACCTTGCTTTTATTCAAATAACTTGCCAATCTTTTCTGGTCAGACATCCTTTATTCTCTTTCCCCATATTTGTCTCTGTTAGTGATGTAGTAGTATACTCACACCCACCATGCACCTGTCTAATGTCTTTTGGGTGACTCTCAACTTAAAATTTACAGTCTTAGCTATTCTATAACTGGCAGCCATGTAACATCACTGGAAAATGTTGTTTTAAAAATATGCCATGCTAATTAAAAATAATTTTACGCATTTACTAAAAAAGGCCTTTACTAGATACTATTTTGCTACTTCAAATTATCATATTATTTAAAATAAAATTATTTCTTTTAGAATATTTTATAATTCAGATGTCTTATTCACTTAAAAGTAGTCATCCCCTACAGTCTTCGTGAATTAGAGAGGCTTCCCTGAAGTTCACATTATTAAAGAACTGAGTCTGGGGGATCAGGCTAAGAGAATTTCTAGTTTCTTCTAACCTCATTAGTGAATAATTAATTGCTAAAACTATGAATATTTCAAAGATTCATTTAAAATAGAAAATAAAGTAATTATTTTTCCCTGAATCGACAGTGGTTTTTCCCTTTTAGTTGTATCTCTGATCATTTTACAAGATCAAAGTTATTTCTGAGATCTAATGCAGAATTGGAGCCTAGAACTAGATTTCAGTAGCATTTCTCAGTTAGTATTTGAAAGTTTTTAAAAATATGAATATTTGTGGTTGAGAGAAAGTTTTTAAAAAAATCATGAGTCTCCAGGGCTTCAGCTAGTGAACAATGTGGTTTTGGTTTGTTGGTCTTTTTTTTTTTACTAGAAATGAAAGAAGAAATTTAGGCAAATACAGGAGCCACTGAAATTAGGCAAATGTGAGAAGTATACTTTTAAGTTTCAATTTTGCAAGATGAGGATGATCTCAACATTTCACATGCCAAATAACTGTTGTAAAAAGTTACTGGCAGTTGGATCTGAAAACCAGTAATAAACCCAACCCTTTATTTGAAAGGTATTTGCTTAAAAATTTGTACTGGAAAGCATAAAATATAATTAAATTGGTGGTCCATCACTTTCACTTTGCAGACTTGGAAACACTCTCTACATTCTTCTAGGTATTATAGAAACTATGGGTAAATGTCAGCCCATGTGAGACAGCCTGGCAGCTCTTGAAACAATATCTTGCAGTGATGCTATAAGACAAGTCATAGCATACAACAGTCTCTGAATAACTGATACTGAGGATCACCCAAAAGCAGTAGAGAAGCTTAACTGTCCACTGAGACTGGGCAATTCTTGGAGTCAGGTTTCAAGTTGTCCTTCTGACTCCTACTAGCTTTATAATTATGGAAAAGTCCCTTAGCCTTTTAGTGTGACTATAAAATTGGCAAGGACTGCCTTATTTCATATTTGAATCCTAGCAGTTAGCACAGTTCATGGCATACATAGTCCTTACTTAGTAGGTATTTTTTGACTCTGATTATTGGCTGTTTTACGTTACTTGCTGATATGCATCAGTGAAGGGAGTTTCCATATCAGGAATTCAACAGGTCTGATGATAACCCAAGTCAGTTTTTATTATTGACAAAGGAACCTTATGGCATCTTTTGAGGTCCCTTTCCAAATATTGCATTTAAATATTCAATTCCACTGCTATATTTGTTCCCTTTCATGATACATCATAGAAACATAGTTCTAAACATGAGGAAACCAAGGCTCAGAGATGCTTAATGACTTTTCCAACACTACACATCTAATCAATGATAGGTTCAAGGCTTGAACCCCAGTTACCTGACTCAAAATTGCTAACATTTCGTGCAATTCCTTCTGCCTCCTTTCTCCCTTCTTGATCCTAACTCTCTGCCCTTCCAGATACTGTTCTCTTTTTTCTTCCTCCCCAAAATAGGTCCTAAACTTCCACTCTTTAAGGCTAGTAGCCTTAACCCCAGCCAGCTCCTTCCCCCACTGACTTAGAGCAGCATTTTCCAGCTCAGTCATTCCCCAAATAGATTGCAGAATGAGAGGGGACTCCTGAGTCATTTGTATCCATTTTCTTCTCCTCCAGGCAGTCCTGTAGTTTAAGCTGCCATATCCTAAATGAGGGGATTCGGCTCATGGAAGACAATCTCACAACCCACTGTTAGTTAACGCATTCTATTATCTCCCAAATTTACTATGAAAAGAAGCTCTTCCCTGTGTCTCACTTAAATACCACCTTTTCACACATCCAAATGTTCTCTGTTCAGAATGTGAAATATGTTTAATTTAGAAAACTTCTACCAAATAACCCCAGTTTCTTTCATTTCCCCCACCCCCAGACATCATATTTTACCCTTCTCTTAATCACTTAGTTGCTCCTATATGGTCCTTTTCATTATTTTCCTTATCCCCAAACAAATTGGGAAATCTTAAACCAGAATTCCAGTTAGTACATGAAATGAACAGAAAAGGAGAGAAATGAGTGTTAAAGGACTTTTGAGAGAATGCTTTGATTTTACTCCCTACCACCTCACTCCTCAGCAGCTAAAAGCCCCTTAGTATGATTTTTCCTCATTTACTTCTAGATCTTCCATTCTCTTCCTTTTCTTTCCTTTTCTCATCCCTCTTTCCCTCAACCTTCTACTTTGCTTTATGCACTCCAGTCATCATCCCATGGACCTCTTCAAACATCCCTTTATGCTTTGTCTTTCCCCATAATATATAAGCTCTTTGATGGCAGAAAGTATCTCACCTGCTTGTAGTTGTATCCCCAGCACTTATTCTGCTTGGCCCATAATAAATATTTAATAAATGCTTTGTCCAGCTTCCTTTTCTATATCTTCTTTGTGGGAGAATGTAAGGAAATGGGGGGAAATTTTTCTGAACCTTATGATTGATAAGATAGAGTAAAAATATCCCAGGGAGGATTGTAATGCATGAGCATATGTCTAGACCAATCCACTCATTTTACAAATGAGAAAATGTGTCCCCAAAAAGAGATTAAGTCACTTGGAAAGTTCACCACTGTAACATTAGTTCAGCAACCTGGGGGAGGGGGAGGAGGTGGCACTGTTAAGATTTCTTGCTTTTTAATGCATCATATTGAATAACATAACAAGAATATTAACGGGAATCATTACTCCCACTTACTGCCATCATTTTTATTTCTACAGTGATGAACAGCAACGAGATTATTTAATGGAAAGAAGAGATTTGGCCATTGATTTTATTTTTTCTCTAGTGTTAATAGAAGTTTTGAAGCAGGTAGGTTACTGTTTTAATATTACTCTGAGATGAAGTTTGTCATTTCTGAGTCTGGCTGGCATTAAAAGTTCTCCAGCTATTAAATTGTCAGTAAATTCCAAATCTAATCATGATCCTATTTTAAAAACCAATAGTATTTCTACATACTGTATTATTCATATTTCAAGAATTGAAATAAGGTATCTTATAAATTTTGGTGGATTTCATTTCAGTTTTGCATTATATTCATTATTGAATTCATGTTACATAATATGACAATTAAAACTAGCCATTGGTGTTTTCCCAACTCATAGCTACTAGCTCATTTTAGCAGTTTGGTGTCTTTGATAAATGATACTGCTAAAGGCCATCTATAGTTAGGATTTGCATTGTTAGCAAGTTAATATTCAGTATTCTCTTTTACTAGTTCATATTAATAATTTGGTGTTCTTGGTATATTATATTGCTAAAAGCCACATGCAGAATTATGATTTGCATTGTGAGCAAGTTAATATTTAGTATCCCCTTGACAGTTGAAAGATTATTCTTGTATTTCCAGATTCCACTTCATCCCGTAATAGACAGTTTGATCCATGAGGTTATTAATTTGGCCTTCAAGCACTTTAAATACAAGGAAGGGTAAGTAAGGACATGGGTTAAGTAGACTGCTTAAAGTGAAATCATTTGTTCTTCTTGGGTCACCAGTGCTTCTTATAACAACTGATTCTGTCTTGTTCTAGGTACCTTGGTCCTAACACTGGAAATATGCACATTGTTGCAGACCTCTACGCAGAAGTAATTGGAGTGTTGGCACAAGCTAAGTGAGTAAATGATTTACTTTCTGAGCATCCTAGAATCATGCATATCTGTGTGTATGCATATGATTTTTCAGCTTACTTGAAGAGAAGAGAGGTGGATATCATCAGCCTTTAACTTAAAACCTACAGATACTTCCTAGTGACATGACCCTGGGCAAGCCTCTTAAGCCCAGTCCTTAATGTCCTTCTCTTCTGCCTTGGAACCAAGACCAAGTATTAATTTTAAGACAGAAAATGAGGGTTTAAAAATTAATAATAAATAATTAAAAACTAGCATCGCTTCATCTTACCTGCCTTCATCTCTCCTACATCATCTTTGCTAGTTTATCATCTGCATCATGCCATACTCAGTCATCTCCAGTGACTCCCTATTGCCTCTGGGATAAAATATCAACTCCTCTGTTTAGGTCTAAAGCCCTTCACAACTTGGCTTCAGCCTCTCTTTCTACCCTCATTATTTGTTATTCCCTTTTCTACATTCTGTTATCCAATTAAACTCATCTTTGTTCTGTTCTTCACTTATAACCATCCATCTCTTTTTCATTGTCCAATTACAGAGCACACACATTAGACACCGAATTAATGCCTGTCAATTTGTATGATGGGCCAAATCTTAACTGTGGGCCATAGATTTCAAGCTGATGGATAAGAAATTTAGATTATTTAAGCCATATAGAACTTTCTCAGGCCAGCATGATTCCCAAAAAGTTTATATTTCAGATGTTTGTTTTTTTCCTTATTTGTGGGTAATAGTTTTTATAAAGTATGAAAGAATGCATTTTAATATGTTCCATTACTATTTACTGTTCTCTACTTATTTCAGTTGAGCTAAAAATGTCCCAGATTCTGTCATGGAAACTACTCAGAGGGAAGTTCTCACAGCTAAATTTATCTGGCCCTGTAGCTCCATGTAGAAAAATGGAATTGAACAACATTAGTCTATTACCAATATTATACTTCTAGAAATGATGTCACCTCCTACTCTTTTGCCTCAATCACCCTCCTCCCCTTGGACCAGTCATGCGAGGCTCTGGTACCTTTAGTTTTACCTTTGTTAATTAAACATGAGACCCAGCTCTGTGATTTCATTGGTGCAGGGAGTGCCATGGAGGAGCTGCCAATGTAAATCTTCACTTTCTCTGTAACTTATGTCTTAGAGCACTGAGAAATTAAATAATTTAACCATAATCATGAAGCCAGTTTTTATCAGATGGAAAATGAAACTTGGTCTTTCTGATTCCAAGTCCAACTCTCTATCTTGTACTCTACTCTGTCTGGTAATCATAAAGGAGAAATAATGAGAGAGCTCAATCTATAGATCTATATAAGGACAATATTGCTACCCAAATTATTATGGAATACAGTTCATAGATAAATCAGTCAGACAGTCAACAGGTACCTACTGTGTGCCAGGCACTATACTTTATAAACCATATACTAAGAATGATTTAAAAAAACAGAGTCTGCTCTCAAAAAGATTACAGCCTAATAAGGAAGACATGGTACAAATAAACTTTTTTACAAGCACAAGATATATACAGGATAAACTGAAGATAGTTTTGGATGGAAGACAGTAAGATAAAGGAGGACTAAGAAAGGATTCTTATAGAAGATGAGATTTTAGCTAAGATATAAAGGAACCCAGAAGGCAGAGATAAGGAAGGAGAGTATCCTAGGGATGGAGGACAGCCGGAGAAAATCTTCAGCATTAAAAGATGAGAGTATTTCATGGGCAGGAACTGTGGGGGTAGAAACACAGAACAGCTTGATCGCATAGTTCCATGGGGATATGATTAGGGATGTAGACTCTAGACAATCACCCTAGTGCAAATATTAATAATATGGAAATAGGTCTTGATCAATGACACATGTAAAACCCAGTGGAATTGCTCATTGGCTATGGGAGTGGGGTGTGGAGGGGAGAGAAAGAACATGAATCATGTAACCATAGGAAAAAAAAACACTCTAAAATAATTAATTAATTAAATGAACGTTTAAAAAAAAAAGAGTATGTCATGGAAGGAACAGCAAGGAGGACAATGTCATTGAACCACCAGAGTAAATAGATGTGTGTAAAGTATAAGAAGCCTGTACAGGTAGGCAGGGTTATGAAGGGTTAAAACCCAACTTATAGAAGGCTTTAAAAAATAAAAGTATTTTGTGTTTGATCCTGGGGGGTGATAGGGAGCCACTATAGTTTATTGAATAGAGGGATGGCATAGTCAGATTTAGGCTTAAGGAGAAAAATTTTAATAGTTCCAATGGAAGATGGACTGGAATAGGAAGAGATCTTAGACTAGGAAACCATCAGACTATTTTTAAAATTTTTATTTAATTGGTTAATTAAGAAAACTGTTCCATGGTTACATGATTCTTGTTCTTTCCCTCGCCTCTTCCCAGCCTGCTCCCATAGCCAACATGAGATTCCACTGGGTTTTACATGTGTCAATGATCAAAATCTATTTCCATATTTTTGATATTCGTACTAGGGTGATCATTTAGAGCAGTGATTCCCAAAGTGGGCGCTACCGCCCCCTGGTGGGTGCTGCAGCAATCCAGGGGGAGCAGTGATGGCCACACGTTTTTTGTATTACATTCTATTCTGAGTTCAGTGAATAGTTTCATAATTTCCAGGGGGCTCTAAGTAATATTTTTGTCTGGAAAGGGGGTGGTAGGCCAAAAAGTTTGGGAGCCATTGATTTGGGGTCTACATCTCCAATCATATCCCCATTGACCCATGTGATCAAGCAGTTGTTTTTCTTCTTTGTTTCTACTCCCACAGTTCTTTTTCTGGATATGGATAGCATTCTTTTTCATAAGTCCCTCAGAATTGGCCTGGATCATTGCATTGTTGCTAGTAGAAAAGTCCATTACATTGGGTTGTTCCACAATGTATCCATCTCTGTGTACAGTGTTCTACTGGTTCTGCTTCTTTCACTCTGCATCAATTCCTGGAGGTCGTTCCAGTTCACATGGAATTCCTCCAGTTCATCATTCCTTTTTTCAGCACAATAGTATTCCATCACCAATAGATACCACAATTTGTTTAGCCATTTCCTAATCAAAGGGCATCCCCTTATTTTCCAAATTTTTGCCACCACAAAGAGTGTAGCTATAAATATTTTTGTACAAGTTTTTTTTTCCTTATTATCTCTTTGGGGTATAAACCCAGCAGTGGTATGGCTGGATCAAAAGGCAAATAGTCTTTTAGTGCTCTCTTGGCATAGTTCCAAATTGCCCTCCAGAATGGTTGGATCAATTCACAACTTCACCAGCAATGCATTAATGTCCCTATTTTGCCTACATCCCCTCCAAGATTTACTTATTACTTTCCTTTGCTGTCATGTTATCCAGTCTGCTAGGTATGAAGTGGTACCTTGGAGTTTTTTTTTATTTGCATTTCTCTAATTATAAGAGATTTAGAACACTTTTTCATGTGCTTATTGATAGTTTTTATTTCTTTATATGAAAACTGCTTATTCGTGTCCCTTGCCCATTTATAAATTGGGGAATGGCTTGATTTTTTGTACAATTGATTTAGCTCCTTGAATATTTGAGTAATTAGATCTTCGTCAGAGGTTTTTGTTATAAAGATTTTTTCCCAATTTGTTGCTTCCCTTCTAATTTTGGTTGCATTGGTTTTGTTTGTACGAACCCTTTTTAATTTAACGTAATCAAAATTATTTATTTTACATTTTGTAAGTTTTTCTAATTCTTGCTTGGTCTTGAAATCTTTCCTTTACCAAATATATGACAGGTATACTAATCTGTGTTCACCTAATTTACTTATAGTTTCCTTCTTTATATTTAAGTCATTATTATTATTTAACCCATTCTGAATTTATCTTGGTGTAGGGTGTGAGATGTTGATCTAAATCCAATCTCTCCCATACTGTTTTCCAATTTTCCCAGCAGTTTTTGTCAAATAGTGGATTTTTTGTCCCAAAAGCTGGGATCTTTGAAACCATCAGACTATTACAGATGGGAGGGGGGTCTATTCCAGACTGGTAGTGAGTTGCAAAGTCAGAGGAGAAAAGAGGTCTGGAAGATGTTGTTCATCTGATTTAGTAGAACTTACAACTCTTTATTTTTCCTGAGATCATTTATCTAGCAACAATAACTGCTTCATAGCCTGAAGCTAGTAAAATATGGTCTCTTCTCAATCAGAATAAATTCATTAAGTCCATAATCCTTAAATTCATGTAGTTCTAAAAAAAAAAAATTAAGACAGTTGTTTTGGGTCACCCAGCTAAGTGAGCAAGCGGTAGAACTGGGAAGAAACTTTCCTCTCTTCCAGATATAAAGTCCAATCATTCTTCCCACCCCATCATGCCACCTTTGTGTAATCAATATTCATAATGATGACCGTAGAGACATTAAGAAATATTAAATCAAGTTTAGTCGAAGTAGGGCAGGATATACATAAGATTAAATATTAGAAAAATCTTTGTTTAAAATGGATTACAATTTTTTAGAGCATTGATGGTTCAGTTATTTAGAAAAGTATTGGGTTCATTGGAATAATTTATTACCCCAATGCTGGATAAATGAAAGGTTGCTATTTTCTTTTTGTTAATCAGTCAATTCCTAAATTTCACAAAACTCTTTGTAGAAGCCCCAGTGTAATTTTGTATTTTATTCATTTTTGGTGTTAAGTAGCAAAGTTAAAGAAACCACTTCCATTTTTCTTTGTTTTGATGGACTATGTACCATAAGTATCACTTACTGCACAAAGGCTTCCCACTGGTATTTTGCTTTCAGAGTGGTTATGGGTGTGGGCCAAGCTAGACTAAGCTAGAAACAGACCAAAACATCAGACTCTTAGCAGTAATGGCAGGAAAAGTTTGGATTAAATGGTAATAGTTTGTACTAATAGCTAGCATTTTATAGAGTGATTTAAGATTTGCAGAGCACATTACATAGATTATCTCATTTGATTCTAAAAACAACCTGAGTTAAATGCTATCATTATCCACATTTTGTTGTAATTGTTGTTGAATTATTTAGTCACCTCTGACTATTCGTGACCCCATGAACCATATCACACAAATACCATTTTTAAGGTTTTCTTGGCAAAAATTCTGGGCCAATTTGCTGTTAACTTCTCTAGGGAACTAAGGCAAAGAGAGGTTAAGTGGCTTGTCTAGGGTTACATAGTTAATACATTTATGAAGTAGGATTTGAACGCATGTCTTCCTGACTTTAAGTCGAAAAAAATTTTGTCCAATGTAGCACCTTTAAGGTCCATTCCAGCTCTATGATTCTATGAATTAAGAAAACAGAAAGCCAAATTAATAGCAATAGGAATGTCATATCAATTATATCTGTGCCAATAGCTACAGGTAGCCCTAAGCAGGCTATAGTAGAGAGAATTATAATATAATAATATTAACATAGAAAGAATGGTGGCTCTGGAGTCAGAGGACATGGATTTAAATCTCCCTACCAGCATGGCTTAGAATTAGTCACTTAATTTCCCTGGATCTAGCCTTGGTGCCTCTGAGGTTTCTTCTAACTCTAGATTTATAATCTTTTAGTCTACCATGGTGCCAGCATTGACCCAGGCCTTTTAGTTGTGATGTGAATTGTTCACATGTAGGAGATATTTTAAGGTCTTTTTGGTCAATTGAACACCTCTTGGAAATTTCTGCCTTCCCATAATCTCATACTTAAATTGCTTTCAGGAGATCAAATAATTAATATTTATTAAAGATGAGCATAGTCTCCCTTAAACCAGTAGCTTTTCAAGAAGTAGTACTCTCTCTACTAAGATCAGTTTCGTTTTTCTGTTGCTAATTTTCTAGAAAAACACATTTATTTGTTGGAAAAAATAAGTAGGCATAACCAGGGAGGTACAGATACATTTTCTTTTAAGTAAAGTTATTTTCTTCATACATTTATCATTATTTCCATAGTCATGAGATTCTAGAGTGTTGTGAGGCTTTTTTTTCTTCTTCTAAGTATAGTTACAATAAGGATTATGTATTTAGTTTGTAGATTAGCCATTCTTGTCATCTTTATGATGATAATATTGCCTTAAAAATTACCATTGAGTAAATTCAGAGAGTGGCTTATACTTTTCAAAACTATTTACATTGAAATTAGGTAAAGATAGACTTGATTTAAAGCTGAGTGTACTTGAATTTGCATCAAATCTATTTAAATCGTAATTTAGATTACTAGCACTCTCTGGTTTTAAAAGTGGGTTGTTGTTTAATATTCCCTTAATCGATATTTCACAACCTAAGAGTTTGCATTCTTAGAAAGTACATGCTATACATTTCAAAGAAGCAATATCTTTTGCTATTTTTTTCAGATTGGTTTTAAAATGGCATCAGAAAACTGAATTTGGTTTACATTTCCTAACATGAATAAAATAGATCCTCGGGAAAACCTTGGGAAGTGAACCATTTCCACATGAATCAGTTTTTCATAGATATGTGAAAATGATGTTTCCACACTCCATTGGGACAACAGAAAGTAAAAGATGTTTAAATTTGTTTTTACTTATAATCTAATCGGAAGCAGCAAGGTATATTTCATAGAGAGGTGGTCACTGAATCAGGAAGATCTCTAATACATATTAGCTTTACAAACTTAGACAAGTCAATTAACCTTTCAGTATCCTGACAATTTCTAACGCTTTATGTCACAACTCATTTAGAAGTTAGCTTTATTAGTAGCTCATGATACTGATGAAAGCAAAGTCCAGTTTTCTGGTTTTTTTTTAACCTAGAATAACAAGTATTACAGATCTTGCTCTTCAGAAATTAGCATAATTTTAAAAACAGAAGCATATCCACTTTAAGCAAAAATTAAGTTAACTTTCATGTCAGTATAAAAAATTATATTTCACTAGATAGCTAATTCATTCTCCATGCACCTGCTTTTTTAGTTTTTTTCTCCCAAAACTATGTAACTCAATACCTTAATTCCCATTGCAATATATTTTGAATTCTAGCATTTTCTGATGAATCTCTACTCTTATTAATGTGAATGCTCTCCATCAGTATAGCTGGTGGCTCTTCTCTTAACTTCTCATCCTGTGTGGTGTGATGGTCTCCCATAAGCACTCCATAAAGGAGCTACCCAATAGCCTGGGAACTTATTATAGTAGCCCGGTTCTTTTTATAGCTCAAGGGTACCAAGGGAACACTGAATCCACTCACCTCTTATATCCCATTCCCACTACGTGACTGCTCCATTTGCTTTTCCAATCATACAGTGCCTTAATGATGTCTTAATATGACTTCTCACACCACTTCCTTACCCCCTACTCTGAGATTTTCCATTATCCTTTTGGATTGCATGCATTTTAATTTCTCTGCGATCCTAGAGTTTCAGGGGGTTTTATCCATATATAACCATGGAGACCATTAATGATAATGAATCAGGATGCACAGAAGCACCGTTCACTCTCCTAAATACCATGAATCTGGGATTTTATCCATGTGAGCATTTGCTCCTTTTGTGCTGTTTGCAGCTGTTCCGTTGCCTTCTTATCCAATGTAACTCACATCTATAGCTCTTCCAGGGAGGACCACTTTCCCACCCACCCCCACCCCACATTCTTGAGATCTTCCTTTAGGTCTTTATACATTGCATGGGTACAAATGAATATTCCTGACATCCAAGTTAGCCCTCTGAATGCATTTCCCCAAAGATATACCACCATTGTGCTTATGTTCTATAGTTCAGTTATATTGCAGTATGCTTCAGCCACATTATGCATCTTTTTATGGACTGGCTTCGGAACCTAAGTGAAACTACTTCCATGGAAATATTCTGAGATTCAAATAGCCAGTTTACAAATTCCTCAATTAACCCATGTTCTCAATAACTATGAGCTAGCTAAATGGCACAGTGCATAGACCAGAATTTGAATCCTGACTCAAACATTTACTTAGTTGAGTGACCTTGCATATGTCATTTAACTTCTGTGTGACTCAGTTTCCTCAACTGTAAAATAGGGGTAATTAATAAAACCTATATCCCAAGGTTGTTATGAAGATCAAGTAAGACGCCATATGTAAAACATTTAGTCAACCTTAAAGCATTAGTGCTAGTGATTATTTTTATTAATAGATGATAGTCTCTTTTTCTAGTCATACTTTTCCTTGATGATACTCTTTTGCTATTAGCTGCTTATCAGAAATATGCCCTGTGCCCAAAACACATTTTTTTGAGCTTCAGCAAAATAATTTTATTTCCTAACATATAGTAAACACAAACACCCAGAACATGCTCGCATTAGCACATCTGTCTCCCAAGGGCTTTCCGGTGGTCTCCAATAGAACCCAGAGGACATGTTTGGTTGTTCTGCAGATGGGGATGGGGAGATCTGCTCTTAGCATGACTGAACATTCTAGATAGACACAACTAGTTAACAGAAGACTTGACTTCAATAAAGCTGCCAAGCTTTCCTAAAATTATGATTCTTTAGAGCAAAGATTCTTAAGGCTTTCCATGAACTTTTTTCAAACTCAATATAATTAGTTTCCTTTATAATCCTAGGTATTTTATTTTATGCATTTAAAAATATGAATTCTAACAAAGGGATCATAGGATTCAACAAGGCCATTAAAGAGTTTCATATCATATATATAAAGGTAGGAATTGCTACCTCAGAAATTACAATGTCACAAGATTTGCAGCAATTTGAGCATGGTAGTTGGACATTTGTGTTGCCAAAAAAATGAGCCTTTGTACCTTGGACCAACCTTGAAGTTCTTCAGAACCCTGGGCAATTTCCCAAATGCAGCTTAGCCAGCTGTCATGCTCCTTTCTGGGATATGCTCACAAAGGTTACATAAGTAAGAAATTTTATTGTGGATCATTTCAAACATTTGTCTTTTACCCTGATATCAATTGATAGGTTAGGAATGTAGCTTAAGCAACTGATGTTTCCTATTATGTAGCTAATATCTAGAAATATATCCTTTTTGAAGATGTGTGTGTATATACACATACATACATACATACATACATACTACATATATCAGCTACCAGTTAGGACAATTTACGTAAATTTGTCCTATGTCTTACCTCATTAAAGCTCCCAGGAATCCCTCTAATTCTAGTATTCCAGAATAATAGTTATTTCATAATGGAAATCCAATTACAAGTTTTTCCTATAATTTGAAACTAGATCCCTTAACAATCAGTAGATTACATTTTTTTTTTAAATACAAATTTTGGAATTTTAGATAGTGAGTGTTTGACAGTAAACACCAAAATTCTTCATATCCTTGCATGCTCTGCATACTGTAATCAGTTGATCAATGAGAATTTCCTGAGTGCCTGCTATATGCCAGGTGCTGTTCTAGGCACTAAGGATGCCAAGATCAAAATGAAGCCTTCTTTGTCCTACAGAAGCTTCTATTCTTTTGGAAGAACTTAGAGTCCACTTCAAGATACAACAGTAATGAAGCAATCATGAAAACACATGGGTCTGGCCCAGTATGGCAATCTTTTGACTCGTATAACCCTGAAATTCCAGTGCTTTGAGATTTAGGACTATAATAGAAATTTATTGTTCACTTATTTCTCTTGACAAAGATACTAGGGTGGTTTCCCTTTTCTTTCTCCAGTTCATATGACAAATGAGGGAACTGAGGCAAACAGAGTTAAGTGACTTGCCCAGAGTAACCCAGATAGGAAGTATCTGAGGCCAGATTTGAACTCAGGAAGATGAGTCTTTCTGACTCCAGGCTCAGCACTCTGTTCACCATGCCACCTAGCTGCCACGAAATAGAAATAACTTCACTCAACGAAACAAGGCTTAATAACACACTCAACTCTACCTCTATAAACAAAGTCTAGCATTTAGAAAGAGCCCAGATAATGTTGAAGTTTGGGTCTTATATGAGTATTTTCTTACAATTGTGATCAATATGGAAGTATGTTTTGCATGATAATACCTGAATAATCCAGATCTAATTGCTTACCATCTCTGAGAGGGGAGAGGGAAAAGAGGGAGACCATTTGGATCTTATAATTTTGGAAAATGTATGTTGAAAATTGTTAGTATATGCATTTGGGACAGTAAAATATCTTTTAATAAAAAAATAAGGTAAGGGTTTAAAATACTTATTAAATAGAATGCACTGGAAGAGGAAAGAAAAAGAAGAAAGAAAGAAAGAAAGGAAGGAAGGAAGGAAGGAAGGAAGGAAGGAAGGAAGGAAGGAAGGAAGGAAGGAAGGAAGGAAGGAAGGAAGGAAGGCCAACCAGATAACATACATATTTATCTACTGAGTAACTGGAATATAGTGCACGAGAATCCAAAGGAAAATTGGAACTTTCCCCAAATCCTGACCTTTCCTTGAAGGTGGAGATTACCCTCAAACTGAATTTAAAACATCCTATTGCCTGGATTCTTTCTCCTGTGGACACTTTCTGAGGGAGGTCTGTAGTAAAGTGATTTTCCTATCTGGAATTGACCAAACACATGTCTTTTACCCTCAGGTTCCCTGCTGTGAAGAAAAAATTTATGGCAGAACTAAAAGAACTCCGGCATAAAGAGCAGAGCCCATATGTGGTTCAAAGTATTATCAGTTTAATAATGGGTATGAAATTCTTTCGTATTAAAATGTATCCAGTGGAGGACTTTGAAGCTTCTCTTCAGTTTATGCAGGTGAGAGTCTGGGCAATAAGGCTAAAATGGAATTGAAATAGAATTCACTCCATCTCATTTTGTTTATACTGGAATTTGGAAGGAAGATTTGACTTTCTAATGTGTGTATTAGTGGGGAGGGAAACAAGATGCAAAGGGACTCCTAAACTCTACCTGAGCCTCACAAAAGGGCTCCTTTCTCAAACAATTTCTTTGTTGGTGTGTGAATTGAGTTTTTTATATCATACTTTAGAACAAGATGAGTTAGAACTGGGAGGTCCCATTTCATTAGTTATTTGGGTTTTTCCTCAGTCTCCCAACTCTGCACATTTTCACTGGCTAATTTCCATACCTAGAATTCTCTCCTTCTGCATTTCTGTCACCTGGTTTCCCAGAGTTCCTTCAAGACCCACTAAAAGTATAACCTTCTACAGGAAATCTTTTCCAGTTCATCTTAATTCAAATGTCTTCCCTCTCTTGGTCATCTACAATTTATCCTGCATATTGCTTATTTGTACATTGTTGTCTCCCCCATTAGATTGTGAGCTTCTGGAGAACAGGGACTGGTTTTTCCTTTTGTGTGTTCCTTCTGGCACATAGTAGGCCCTTAATAAATATGTTGATTTCTTCTACTATATAGATTTTTGCTGGGTGATCTGGACAGAATATAGCTAGTTTGATACTCTTTATGTCTGATGATGATTAATATATTCACATGCCCCTGGGGTATATCCATGAGAACTTCAAATATGAGCAGATAGAAATAGTTTTCATTCATGCTATAAATGAGTAGCTGATAAGCATATGATTTAAAAGAGCCTCTATTAAGCTGTGTAAGCATGAATATAGATAGTGGTGTTTATCCTAGTTTGCTTGAGAAAAGTTCTTGGTGATGGGAATTTAGTACAGTAAACAGACATGAGATATAAAGAATGGAATCTGAGTTTTATCAGGTTCTACTACTGATTTACTTTGAATGATGGTCTAAAACTGTTGAAAACTTGAGTTTTCCCAGCCACAAATGAAGAATATTACTCATGCATGCATTGAATAAATTTGGCTCCACACCTTGGGTTAAGCCTATGAGTGAGAATATTGGTATAAATACATAATATAAAAATATTTAAAGACTACAACACTTCTGGGAATCTTTACACTCTCTGTCTTGGATCAGAAAAAGTTTCTAGCTATCTTTTAGGGTAAGGTCATATATCTCGGGCAGAAATATTAAATTATTGATAGATTGAGGCCTTTCTCATTATGGTCCCAGTGTTAATCTGAAGTCAGGGAATGAAAGCATTTGATTGCCATAAAATTACATATGGATAACTAGGATATTATTTCCATGAAAGCAATCCCTCATGAAAACCATATGTTTTGTTGTCTGACTAAACTATCTAGATGACAGAAAACAGTATCCTTGCAAATATCTAACCATGAGATTAGCACCATAGAAAGGAACCACAGATTGCGAAAAATCTGCCATAGACATACCCTGCTGACCAGTGAAAACTTGTTTGAGGGACTGTCCTTAATTTGTCCTTTGAACCATCAGAACAGACAAAACAGTCAGTGAGAATAACTAAATATCCATGTGCCCAAAGCCTAAAGGTAATGTGGCTACAGGACTCAAAAAATAATAATCTCTGCCTATAGATGAAATTCCATTTTGTTTGAATAATCTAAGTATCTGTGTTGGCAAAGGAACTATGGCTGTGTCTGTTGCCAGCAGATGGTTTGTTATTTTTAACATATAAGGCTAAAGTAGGAAGAAAAAGAAACGATAAACTGGGTAGCACTGTCAAATGAGAATAAGAGCAATTTTGACTTTGTCCGTTTATGGTGACTTTGCAAGTTGAATGAGTTTTCTTTTAAACTTTGAGATAAATAGTTTCAGGACGAATGAAATCTTAATATCATCTCTATACATAATCCTTTTTATAGGTAACACAAATACTGGATTAAATTATAATATGCTTGAGGTTTATTTCATGTCTGCATTCCAATTCTTAATTTTTTTGTTATTCTGTTCTAATTCATAGGAGTGTGCACATTATTTTCTGGAAGTTAAAGACAAAGATATCAAGCATGCGTTGGCAGGGTTATTTGTTGAAATTCTCGTCCCTGTAGCAGCTGTGAGTTACATTTTTCTTTCAATGAATTTCTCAGTGCCTGAAAAGGAGGTCAACATTTGGTTAATGATATTAATATGTACATATCTTTCTTTCAGGCTGTTAAAAATGAAGTGAATGTCCCCTGCCTTAGAAATTTTGTTGAAAGCCTTTACGATACAACACTCGAACTTTCTTCAAGGAAGAAGCATTCCCTGGTTAGTAACCATGAACAAGGAAAAAATTAAAAAGCCAAGGTATCCAAGACTAATGTTCCTCAACAGAAATCTGTATAGGTAGGAGTCCCATGGACTGTAGAATCATGGTTCAATGAAGTCTAATTTAACATTTCAGAAACAGGCATTTACATTGATTATTTTTTTTGGTTGCAATGAGGGGATTAAATAAAATGATCTCATAATATAATTTTAAGATACTATGATATGTGAGATTTGTTCCAAGTCAAATTTTACTTTAAAAAAACTTTTGGTTGATTAAAAGCTTCAACTTTTAAAAAACCATTTAGCCTCCTAATATACGAGATTTATAACTAGTCATTCTCTGTTCTGACAAGCAAAAGACATATAAGATGGAGAGGGAATGGAGAGGCAGATAGTTGCCTTTTGTGAAAGACATGAAGCTTTAAAAATGATTGTAAAAAAAGATGTGTTATATATGGCAACAAATGAAACCTTTTAAACTGGGAATGGCTTCTACCCTTCTGGGTACTAAGCATTTCTTCATTCTGAATCCCTCTCGAAACTTTACAGAATTTCATCAGCTATATTTTTGGTAGTAGTGTGGTTGATGGACTAATGACAGTGTAGAATTGTTCAAAAGCCAAGTTAGTGGA
The DNA here is from genome assembly GCF_016433145.1 of Gracilinanus agilis. Taxonomy (NCBI): domain Eukaryota; kingdom Metazoa; phylum Chordata; class Mammalia; order Didelphimorphia; family Didelphidae; genus Gracilinanus; species Gracilinanus agilis. The sequence goes on along the minus strand of NC_058132.1, from coordinate 134,652,017 downwards.
ATATTAAGTGATCTTTCATAGTGCATCCTATAGGGACATGTTTTCCTCTCATTTCAAATAATATATCCCTTTTTTTCATTTCTGTTGACCTTAATTTATTTTGTATCATAGTAAGAGTCAATCTGATTCATTTAAATAGGGACCACAGTGGCCTTTGTTTATTCTTTGGCCTTCCACTAACCTTTCTGCCAGCATCTCCCCTAGGGGATCTGGGTATCTAGATGTGTGCTGGACAAGCACAGTACTGCTTCTGTTTATGTTGATATAAGCAAAGTCTTCTTGTAGCAACATTTGCCATGATTATTGATGAAACAGCATTCCTTTGGGGAAACTTGCTTAATTATGGTAAGTTTGCATGCAGAAAAATACACACACACACCTACATTCAAGACAGAAACCAAGTGAATTCTAGCAGATGTTTCTGGGGAAATGGGCCAGTAACTACTTTTTATAAACAAGGTTGCATGCATACTTTATTTTTCTGTGGTTTGGGAGAGTAGTACATGGCTTTCTTTTTTCAAAATTCAATCTTAAAAATTATTTTAAAGTCTGAATTAGGTTTATATATTGTTAGATAAACCATTATTTTTGCTATAGGTATTTAAATATTTTAATGCTCCATTACTTGGAGAATATGGTTTTAGTTTTAATATAATTTAGTCCATTATATAGTCCTGTTAGAGAAGAAAATAGCAAACTTCTCCAGTATCTTTGCCAGAAAAAAAACCAGCAACAAAAAAATCGAGTCATGAAGAGTCGACATGACTGAAACTATTCAGTGACGACAATATAATTCTATATAAGTTGTACAATTTCATTCTGTATAAACTACCATCTTCATCATCAAAAAAGTATTCATTAAATACCCAACTATACATGGCATTGTACTAGACTCTGTTCAAAAGAACCTGATAAGTGTCATTGCCTGCCCTCTAGAAACCTACAGTCTAAGAGATTAGAGATGTAATTATTTTGCTATTGTTAATATATTAAGATAACCTACCATTCGTAGATAGGCGATGTGGCTTAATGGGACGAGCTGCATTGTCTTGTTGGTCTCCATGGAGTAGATTCTAGGCATTCTTAAGATTACTAGCCAGAATTAGAATTATTACTCATTGACTATTAAACAGAAAGAAGCTAACTTTTTTTGTGTTAGGGATTAAACTTATAAATTCATATTCATTAGCCCATATAAGAAAAGTAAACCCACTAATAATTGATGGAAGAAGGACAGTCTAGATACATGGTGCTACTTAGGAAAGAGGCTTTGAGGTGAAATGAAGGAAAATGAAAATCAATAAACATTTATTAAGCACCTATTATGGTGTATAATAGGCAATAGATTTACTGAAATATTAAGAATGCAATTTTCAATAAACAGGTATCCCTTCCACATCTCAACTTTCCCCATTGCAGTTTCATTATATCACAGGTCAGAAATGCATAAAATTTGTGTGTAGTTCATTTAAAATCAGCATATTTTATCTTTTAATATCATAATTATACACAATTTCTTTTTTCAAGTTAAAATAAGTAAAAAATTTGTGAAAAGAACATGAAAGCCAGCAGATGATACACAAAGACTAGAAATGTAGTGGTACCTTAAAAAGTTTAGTAATTCATAAATGCATAAAATGTGTATACTGTTATATATCTTATTACCTGTACAATACGTTCAGTGTTATTCTCCTCAAATTTGTTCTATTTAAAATTTTTTTCATATTAATTTTGTATTTTTTACAGTATTTTCAGATAGCATTTTACTCAACATTGACCTACATATGGCAAATGACCAAATACTTTACCCATAATTTTACAATAAAGTACTGTAAATACCCCATTTTTTAAAAAAAGAAAAAATTCAGATTTCACCTCTGGTGTGAAAAGGGAGGGCCAAATAATTTTATGTGGATTTTCCAGATTCCCAGATATCCCTAAACTTTACAATTTGGAAGGAACACATGTATATAGGCTTGTCTTATAATAAGAGATAAAAAAAGCCTAAGAGTCAAACACCACCTTATTGTTTTCAAAGTGTTTTACGATACTATTTTATTTTCATAACAACCTTATTATCTGCATTTTACAGATGAGGGAACCAAGGCAAACAGTAGTTAAGTGACTTTTCAGAATTCCTCTCCCTCACCCCCAGCTGCCTATGTTCAGATTCTGACTTTTTCTACAATTATTTTTCATATGTCTTTTATAATTTAATTATGAAATTTCTTCATTTCCTTTAGTGGAAATGCCAGATTGCATTCATTTCCATAATAACTCAGGAGGAACATTTCTTTTTACATTCTCATATGCAATAACTTGTTTATTTTGGCTTACCCTAGCCACAGGAAAGAAGATTATTTAAAAGTTCTAGGGCATCTTGATTACCTGGTTTTTTGAAATGTAAATAATCTTATAATGTCTTCTTTTTCTTCCTCATTAGGCTTTGTACCCTCTGGTGACGTGCCTGCTGTGTGTCAGTCAGAAGCAATTCTTCCTAAACAGATGGCATGTTTTTCTCAACAACTGCTTGTCCAATCTTAAAGTTAGTATTTCATTTTTTAAAAAATAACTTTTTTAATACACAGTAACAGCAATATTGGAGAATGATCAAATGTGATAGACTTTGTTACGAACAGCTATACAGTGATCCAGGACAATTCTGAGGGACCTGTGAAAAAGAATGCAATCCATCCCCAGAGAAAGAACTGTTGGAATAGAAATGCAGATGAAAACATGATTTATCACGTGTTTATTTGGGTATATGATATGGGGTTTGGGTTTTATAAGATTATTCTCTTATAAAAATAAATAATATAGGAATATGTTTTGCATATTCATGCATTATATATGTATTATAACCCAGGGAAAAAAACACTTTTTTTCAAACTAACTTATGTTTCAGAGATGAGGTTCTAGTGTAATCATTTCTGACGGTATACCTGAATAATTTTTGAATGAATGAAAAAGAATATATTAAATGCATTCTATGTGCTGAGCACTGAAATACAAATAGAAAAACTAAGCAGGACCCAATTCTCAAGAAGTTCCCTCTCTAAATGGGGGAAGACAATAGGTATAGGAAGTTTCAGCTACAAATCTACTAGAAAGGTCTCATGGTCTTTGTGATGCAGGAGCAAAGGAGATAGTAAGGCATCTTCTTTAATTTTATCTCCACTGAGAAGACCATGTCCATTTCTAATATTGAACCATTTGCTAGTGCCAAAGACTTTAGTGGTAAGAACTTTCTTTTCCCAATCTTAAGTAGCTGTGTTTGCTGAGGAGGAAAAAGCTGCATACAGCCCCTATTGAAGCAGTCCCCAAGTTGCATCCCTGCAAAAGTTGATTCTTTATATGATGGCTACAGGGGCTGGGCTGAAGGCAAGGCTAGTGTCCAGAAGGAGAGAGTGTCCAGGGAGTAGACTGCTTTTCCTAAAGCATTTCAGATTTTCTGTTGTTGGGGAAAAATTATTCTGGAATCTTTCTATCATGAAAACCTCCCTTCTGCCTTGGAACCAATACTTAATATCAATTCTAAGACAGAAGGTAAAGGTTTTTAAAAGGCACAACAATTGTAATATAAAAGCCTAAGAACTGCTTTCAGAAGCATTCAGTAGTAAAAAGGAAATATGTCATGGGCATACAGGCACATCCTTTTGCATATGAAAATTATACTCATTACTGAAACATAGTGATATGTGCTTTAAATTGTCTTTTCTCCTGGTGATGAGGAAGGGGTGGTTTTTCTGGTAACCAGTGACCTATGTTAATGGGATAAGTGCTTGGAGGTAATGATGCCAGTGTGACCAGAGAACATAGCAAGATCTAGTCTGACAGTCTGGGCTTCAAGGGCACCATTCTCCAGCCAAGAGAAGGAAAGGAAGGGAAAACCAAGAAAAGGAAGGACAATGAAGAGCAGGGAAGAAAAGAAGAAAGGAAGGAGATGGGAAGGACAGGGAAGAGAAGGGAGAGAAGTCAGTATTTATATAGCACCTCCTAAGTGCTAGGCATTATATTACATTAAGCACCTTGCAAATATGACTTCATTTTGAACCTCACAACAACCCTGTGAGGTAGGTGCCATTATCGTCTCCTGTTTACAATTGAAGAAACAAAGGCAGACAAAGGCTTAACGGATGGGCACACAGTAAATATCTAAGCCCAAATTTGAACTTGGGTCTTTCAGACTCAGTGCTTTCTCCACCTATCCATTAAAGCCAAAGATGATATTTATTTTGTGAAATCAGGGTAGGGATTATATGCATCTATGTGAAATTAGAGTTTTCCTTGAACTTAGACTTGGTAACTTTCTGTCTCAGAGAAAGCCTGGCAAAGTAAATGAGAGCAAATCTTCGTGTCCCATTTAGAGAGCTGTTTATCATCTTGAGCTCTTCCTATGGTGCATATTGGCAGTGTGATCCTAGACAAGTCACTTAGCCCTTCAATGCCCCCAGGAAACCCTCTAACACTGTAAGTTACAGAAGAATTGCCCACCTGCAAAGGTGGAAGGAACTTCTACACCTACATAAGATCTAATAAAATCACAAAGCCAGACTATACTTTCAGTTATCTAGCCACATTGTCGTACAAAGAAATTTATATCGTTTGTACAAAATGATTTTCAACATTCAGACTGCCACAGGATGAGGTCTGAACCTTTACTGATGCTCAAGTGATCCAGAAAGCCAGAGATGTTCAATTGTATGTCTAGAAAAGTATAATAATCACTTAATACTAGTGAATATAAGAGCTCATCAAGCCTGTTGAGCTCCCTCACACGGGAGGGAACTGTAGAAATGACATCACAGGGGTAAACTCTATTCCCACCTCCCCACATTGGGTTCTACCAGTTTTGAAGATTCTTTTTTTTAATAGTGATATTGAGACATTATTCGAGAGGGAATCGTCACCCTTCAAACATTGATATTCACAAGTCATCCGTATTTTCACTTTTGCATGTTTCTCCTATCATTTTTTTCTGAACCTGGACCTATTTATGTTTTTGGAGGATACTACTATTTTTTAATTGTAGAGTTACATAATTCCCCAAAAGGCCATGTGAAGTAGAATTCCTTTTATTTTTACTAAAACCTCCTCTTTCCCTTTAAAGGGTTATCTTTTAGTTCTGCTATTCTGTACTGATTTTAACCTTAGACTCGATCCCTGTCAGTCTTTGTCCTTCCAAACTGAAAAGCATTACTAAGTGATGTTAGTTTCTGTGATAACAGTGACTATTTCAAATGTTATTAGTGCTACTTGATCAAAGAGCATAACATTAGGATGTTTAAGTAAGAATCATAGAAAGCATCCTATGGACCAAAAAGTCTTGTGAGCAAAGTATAAAAAGTCCCATTTGATGTCTGTCTGTATGGCATGTAGTTCTGTCAGTCCTAGGGCGCTTCAGAGAAATTATGACTCCTTCTTTAATGTGATTATTTTAAATATGATTAGTTGGAGCCTAGGAAAATGTTCTTCTGTTCATAATTAGAGTTCTGTATTTTCTGAGTATTAGCCAAGGGAGCTTAACAATTCCTTCCTGTTCACTGTTATGTGTGATTCTTTGAAGATATTTCCAATTTATTTTCCTGGCTATATTCTAATTCAGGCAATTAGACATAGCTATTGAGAATCTCCTAGGCCTGAAAGAAATTCCAGGAAGAAATTCTAGGACTTGGTGCCAGATTAGAGGTAGAGGATTAGGGAGACTGAAAAATCCAAGGTGATTCCAAAGTTTCTGGTACATCATATTTAAAAACTAATTATAACGATTAACTTCAAATTTTGATTTTAAAATTTGAGGCTCTAAAATGATCTTAAAATTAAAAATGACATTATTATACTCGTAGTGGCAATTAGATAGCATAGTTGATCAAGTTCTGGGCCTGGAAACGAAATACCTGAATTCAAATTCAGCCTCAGACATTTATTAACTTTCTGTCCCTGGTCAAATCACTTAACCTATATATGCGTCAGTTTCTCATCAATAAAATGAGGATCATCATAGCACTGACCTCTCGGGGTTGTTGGGAGGACCAAATGAGAAAATATTTGTAAATTATTTTGCAAATCTTAAAGCCTTATATAAATGTTTGCTATTATTCCTGATTAAATGAAAATAACAGCCAACATCAGTGTCATCATGATGTATTTGTCATTCTAAGTAATACACAAACTTTGATTTTCCAAAGGTGCTGTTGACTCTCTTAACTAGAGATAGAGATCAGTTTTCCTAGAATTTTTGAATTTCAGCCTATTTAGTTGGTTTTAAGTCACATGGATATGTTTGTACATGCTCCTGTGGTTGCTTTAAGACACTATAATTTTCACAGAGTGGTTAAGATTAATTATGCTGTTTTGGCACTTGCTATGATTATAGCCCAGATTATGTTAGAAAAATTGTCTTTAAAAACTTTTAACTATGAATTGATATAAAAGGCTAGCTGTGAACTCCAAGGTGAATGTCATTCATTTTTTACCAACTCGCTGTGAGACCTCGAGATAGTCAAAGAACCAAACTTCTGAGTGTTCATGTTAATAAAAGATCTTCCCAGACTGTCAAGCATTATATTGTCACCACTTTCAAATATCTGATTCCTGTGGAATTTGTTTTATCTACTTTCAGCACAGTTGTAAGTTGTAGGATGGAAGCAGCTAGGTAACCATATGGATAGAACACACAGGAGATCATAGGTTCAAATCTGGTTTCAGACCTAGCTGTGTGACCCTGGGCAGGTCACTTAACCATTAACTTGGCCAACAGCTTAGCCATTGCCTAGCCCTTACTGTTCTTCTGCCTTAGATCCACTACTTAGTATTGACTCTAAGAGAGAAGGTAAGGGTTTAAAAAATAATAATGAGTTGTCAGATGAGGATTTATTTTATTAGTGTTGGCTTATACTAGGTGGTTTACAAATGTTTGATTAATTGTTTGATTAGTCTCTCCTTTCTTCAGTTACCCATTTATCTTTCCCACTTAAACGATTTCCCTTTCCAATTTCTTTTTATACACAAACAGAAAGCGATAGTTTTGCTTAATAGAAAAAATAAAAGGTAGGATTGGAAAAGACTTCTTGAATTCACTTAGAGGTTATTTATGGAGTATGGGGAATATGTTATGCTGTTAAGCACCATTTTAATGTTGTAGTTATTTTTTAAATTATTGTAAAAATTCAAATCAAGTTCTATCAGCTCAGCTTATATCTGTGGCCAAAAATACTTGATCATCCTGAATATTATCAAGGACAGTTCAGGAACTAGAAAAGCATCACTTTAACCAGTAAGCCAGCTTGTTCCCAGACCTGAACTACAAAGTGTTTTGATCACTGCACTTACAAAACAATCCAATGAAATTAGAAAAGTTCAAAGGAAAACAACTGAATCACTCAAAAGGATGAAAAAGATTTCATATAAAAAGAAAAGAAAAATATTTAAAACTCCTCTCTGGAAAGATGAAGACAGAGAAGGGATGAGCATGAAGGGTTTATAGGGCAATCAAAATCCAAATCTCAGAAAACAATTGCAGAAGTTTTGGGTTTTGTATCATTTTGCTTTTCAGAAAAATTATTAAGCATCTCCTTTTTGTTCAGAATAGTGCTAGTCACTCTGGTGGGTATAAAAAGGTATATAAGATCTGGTACCTGCCCTCAAGGAGCTCACAGTCCCACTGGGGAGACTAACAGATAACAGTATGGCAGTATACAATTGCATGAGAAGATGATGAGTGATACTGGCAAGATTAAGAATTTGGGTATTAAAGGAGAAACCAACATATGTTGGAGTGTTTCTGGCACCCCTTGAACCTTAAAGGAGATAGTTTGAGAAAAGTTAAAGGAAAAAAGGAATAAACTTAAATAATTCACTAATAACAAAGCTAAAAAACATAGAAACAAATATCCCAGAAACCAACAGAAAAATTTTTAAAAAGGCTATCTTAAAAGTAGTTATGAATGTAGAAAAAATTTCCATAACTCCTTGTAAATCAGTAAATCCTCAGCAAGGATGGAATAGCTGGCCAAAAAAAAATGAAAATAAAAAGAAGCCTTGGAAGGGTGTTTTTTTTCCTGATTGGCTTCATGATTTATAGAATTTGGAACCCAAATGATAGCATTTCTTAAGGCACCACCAAACCCACCCCATTCTTCGCTGCCCTCCACCCTCCTGAGTAATCATTGACTTTAGCGTCCACAAAACAATATACACAGTGTTAGGATTCAGAGAGTTTGACTTTGGCACTCATCTTTGGTTTATTCAGTGTGGCCAAGGCACCTAGGTGTTAGGTTGACATGTAGCAAGCAGCATAGAAGCGTGCCCTGACATAAAGATCTCTAGCTTTCAAAGTAAACTGCAGATCTCAGCCTGCACATTAATTTCCTATCAATGCCTTAGTTTATCCTCAGAATTTTTCTGCCAACAGCAGACTGCTATTACAGGACAAACTCAGTCTTGAATATTAACACTTAATTATTTTAACCAATCTTCAAGCAGTGCGAATACTCCCTATAAAGTAATGAGAAATACAGAATATCATCTTGAAGGAGCAGGTAGCTAATAGGACTTCTGAGCAGTTATTCACCAGTTTCATTAGTTTTCTTCTTTACTTTCTACCTCTGAGTTGAACAGGTCATAGATTGTGAAAACCATAGTGAATGAAGCAGTCTGCCATACATACTATGACACATTCTAAAAGAGGAGGGAAGGGTCTGGGTAATTCCTTCCACTTCAGAATTCATGTATTTATGAAGTGTCCACCCTGACACTGCATTGGGCACTGCTGAATGCCTTTCTTTCACAATCCAAGGAATTGGGGAAGTTTGTTATATCACCATGAAACTAGAGAAATTAATATTAACTTTTCTCATCGAGCAGTGGTATTTTTTTAAGTCTCTTGGATAAGAAATCTTTCACCCCTCCTCCTAAATGGCAAGATAAATAGGTACAATAACTTGAATGTGCTGCTCCTCATATGCACAAAGAGGAAGTTGGCATCTGTAAATAAGGCATCTATTTTGGGTTATTTCTCCAATAATAGCGATGGCTTACATTGACTGATTAACAGTCTCTCATCACCCCACTGATGATAGTGTAAATAATAAGTTTTATTTTAAAGTTTCTCCCAGATTTTCACACAGTTTCCTTTTGTTCCTCAAGCATTTCTGTCAAAGAGAAACAAAGCAGAATACTGGACCTATGGTCAGGAAATCCTCAGTTCAAATCTAGTCTCATTTCTTTGATCCATCACTTAACCTTTGTTTGCCTCATTTTTCTCACCTATGAAATGGGGATAATAATAGCATCTACTTTCCAGGGTTGTTGTGAGGATCAAAGGAGATAATATTTGTAGAGCACTTAGCATAGTGCTTGGCATACAAAATAAGAACTATATAAGTGTTAGCTATCATCATTATCATCAATTTTTAAAAATAATGTTGAAAGGACATGCAGGGGATAATGGACAGGTGCATTATGGTGGATATGAACAAACTACCACATACTACCAATGAGAAATGCTTCAAGATTAGGAGCATAAAGGATATCCAAAGACATGTACATGGTCTGGGGAAATGTATCACCAAAAGAGAAAAAAGTCTGATCATGTAGTAAGAGCAAGAGATAGCTGATTGACAACCCATGTTTTCCATTGGTCTCCACACAGTGTTTAGAAGCATCCCAACACTTTGGTCAAACTCCTTGTGGAGAATGTATGGTAGGGCATGGGCAAGAGGCATATGGGAGAAAAAGACATGGATGGATTAAAATATTCACCTTTGGAAGGAGTCCCTATTTGAGTGAAATCAGACACATTGAAGTCCTTGTTCTCTAACTACTTTTGTGGACTAGTAGAGGACTTTTTCATTTTTTAGAGTTAAGGAAACTAAGGCATAGGATTTGGGAATTATTTCCTTTGATTAATGGTTGGTGTCAGGGCTTTAATCAAAATCTACTCATTTCTAGTCCAGCAAATTTCCATTAGGCTGGAATTTCCAGAAAGTATTGCCGACTTCCTAGCTGTGTGACCTTGGGCAACTCACTTCACCCTGTTTACCTAAAAAAAAAAAAAAAAAAGTGTGCAGACTATGGTCTGTTCTTTCTCCCTTAATATACATTTTAGTGTTGTGATTATTGTTGCCATTTGCACATTGTGCTTTGATGTATCCATATACTAATATAACAGGTTGATGAATAAATAAATGAGTGAATGGATTTTACCAGTGGGTAAACTGTGGAATGAAAAGGTTACATACTGCATTTAGGACAACATAACATATAAACAAATATTAAAACATTTTTTATTTTTATAATTTATGTTTTTTAATGTCCTGAAATAATATAGTCTTCAGTATTTCAAATTAGTTTCCCAGATTTTGCAGTCATTCTGATTTGACATCAACACTTTTTCTGTCCCTGAAATAATTTCTTATTCCTTCCTTCTGTTGACATTTGTCAAAATGGAAGCAGAAATAAGTACTTGCAAGTGGTTTTATGAATTCCAATGAAATAGTTCTCATGAAATGGATCAATGATGAGTACTTAGTGATCTAAAAATTAAGGATTATTGTCCATAGAAACCCCATCTCTCCAATATTCAGACATGCATTTTTCTGAATTCCTTCAAGGTAATTTTAGTGAAGATTTCAAATTTTGGCACAGATATCTTGCAAAACAAAGACATTGGGACATGGAAATTATTAATAAATTGAAGTGATGTTATCAAAAAGAAATGGAGGAGAAAGAGAGGTTATAAGTAAAATGGATGCAAGAAGAATATCAATTTTGGTTACTGGTGAGAAATAGAACAAGTCACCAGCTCTTTCAATCTTGCTCTTGAATTGATTCATATAGAAACCAAGGGTATTTAAGGAGGTAGGAAAGAATTTCCCTATACTAGGGACACTGCATTTTTGCTTACTGGAATCCCTGGGATAATATGGAGAAGACCCAGGACAATAACACAGACTTATGATAGCAGTTGAAGGAAGGTTAGTCCATAACGCAAAGAAGAGTTTAGCCTGAGGAACCATAAGTGCAAAGAGGAGAAAAGGAGATCAGGAAATAGTATTAAAAATGTCAAAGGGTTTCTCAAGATTGTGGTAAGATAATTTATGGGAGACTATACATCTGTGTCTGTGGGGAAAACCTTTCTTGCCATAGTATTTGATTAGATATATTTTACTTGACAATAATATGTCCTCTGATTAGCCTGGTAAATATATCAACAGGGATTTGTGAGTCAGAAAGTCAGCTAGTATTTATTAAGGGCCTACTATGTGCTAGGCACTATACTAAGAGTTAGGAATACAAAAAAGCCAAAAAAAAATCACTGTTCTTTAGGAGCTCACATTTAAATGAAAAAGGAGAAAGAGAACATAAAGAAGGAAAAGAGGGTGGGAAGGAAGAAAGGAAAGGAAGAATTTATTAAACACCTACTATGTGCCAAGAACTGTGCTAAACACTTTACAAAAATCATCTTATTTGCTCCCCACAACAACCTTGAGATGTAGGTACTATCATTATTCTCATTTTGTAGTTAAAAAAATGGACTTAGACAATGGCCCTAGTAGGGAGATTCTTTTCTATCTCCTCAAATGTCCTCGGTTACTATACAAATCAATTCAAGAGCAAGACTGAAAGAACTGGTGACTTATTCTATTTCTCACCAGTAACCAAAATTAAATGGCCTGCCCATGTCACACAGCTAGTAGGTATCTGAGCCTGGATTTAATCTCAGGTTATCTTGACCACTGGCCTAGCAGCCTATACATTTTGCCACCTAGTTGGCCTGAGTCAGGGAAGCCATCAGGGAAACAACATGCAAACAGATATTACCATAAAGATATACACAGGAAAACTTGGTCATAGTTTCAGAGGAAAGGCATTAAGATGGAGGACTTATTGTACTATGAGAAATGGTAAGCACGGTATTTTCAGAAAAAGCTGGAAAGATCTGCATGAACTGATGCAGAGTGAAATAAGCAAACCAGAAGAGCATTGTACACGATAACATTAATATTGTATGATCAACTGTGAAAACTTGGCTACTCTCAGCAATGCAGTGACCTGGGACAATCCTGAAAGACTTATGGTGGAAGAAATGTTTAGTTGGATAGATGTGGATCAAAGCATACTCTCTTTCACTTCAGTATATTTATGGTTTTATTTTGGGGTTTTGTATTTGCATGCGTGTGCTCTTAAAACAATGACCAATATGGAAGTGTGTTTTGCATGATAATATATGTATGGCCCAGATCAAATTGCTTAGCATCTCTGAGAGGAAGGAAGGGAAGGGAAGGGAAGAGACGGTTTGGATCTGATAATTTTGGAAAACATATGTTGAAAATTGATATTACGTATAATTGGGAAAGTAAAATCTTAATTTAAAAAAATAAAAAAAATAAAGATTAAAGAGGACTGAGATAGCTGTCTTGTAGAAGATGGAACTCCCACCAAGATTAAAGAAAGCCAGAGAAGATAGGAGGTACTAGAGATGAGAAGGGAGAGAGTTCTGGTCATGAGGAACAACAGCTAGAGACTGTTCTTTGTACCCAGTACATACTATGAGCTCTCTTGACTCTGTCTTTTAATATAGTCAATCCAGTTCAAATTCAGTAATTCTCACCTTCCCTTTTTTCATCTATCAAACTTCTCTCCTCTCTCCTTTAAAATCCAGCTCATTGCAGCTTTTATCTATTTATACTACCCCCAAGTCAGCAACATCTTTCCTTTTGGATACCTTTTGGTTTTTAATATAATGTTGCATATTATAGATTCAGTTTCTAGTGTTGGTGTCTTATTCCCTTGGGATCCATCTTGGCACTTAACATAGTATTCTGGATGGAGTCAGTATTTATTCGGGTGTGAAAGCACTTAAAAGCATAAGATGCTAAACAAATAGGAGTAATTGTCATTATTATTTATAATTCATTAGCTGTAGTTATTGGAAAATATCCAGTCTGAACTAATGAAAAGATTGAATTATAGCATATTTTTCAAGAACTGCAACATTAGTAGTGTCAAGAATATATAGTATCATTAACAAAGTTGCCAAGTGATAGTCCATATCAGACCTTCTTTAATAAATAGATAACAATTCCTTTTTATATGTAAATGCAGGCTTCAAAAGTTATTTAAGAGGGCTTGAAAATTTAGTTTTCTTAAATTACCTACTTCCCCTTGCAAACCTTATTTCCGTCTTTCAATTCAGTGATAGTGCAAAGATAAACTTTGGCCAAATCTGCTCCACAGCTGTCACAAATTCTGAATTAGTATGTTCCCAATTAATTCAGCTAAGAGGGAAAATAGCTAAAGAAAGAACAGCAAGTTAATTGAATGGCTAAAGTAGGGAAAATGAGACAGACTGTGCTAAGTCAAAGACAAAATTGAAGGGATAAAAGAATAGGAAAAGGTTGTGTACATTGACAAAAGGAAAAGAATATGGATCTAGGCAACAAAGACATTATAAATTGAGTAAGAAAGATTAGAAAGGGTAGGTTGAATCTACCCTTCATATTATGAGTTATACATAGGCTAATGAAAATAGAGTAGGGCAAAACTCTCTGACTTTTTTTTTCCTGGATTGTATACTTTGTCCATACCTAGATTTGGGAGGGGGAGGGGGAGTCAATATTCTTGGAAAGTGCTTTCAATTCCTTCTACACACACATATATAATATTCAGGCACTGCCTTGCCCTTAGGGTCAAGGATCTGACCACTCCCCCACAATTCCCAGGTGAATATGCTCTGGGGCCACACTAGATTCTCTAGGACCAGAATTCCTTAGAAAACTAATATGTATGATCCAGCCATTCTGGATGGCAATTTGGAACTATGCCCAAAAGGCTTGAAAAGACTGTTTGCCTTTTGATCCAGCCATACCACTGCTGGTTTATACCCCAAAGAGATCATAAGGAAAAAAACTTGTACAAAAATATTTATAGCTAAGTTCTTTGTGGTGGCAAAAATTTGGAAAATGAGGGGATGCCCTTTAATTGGGGAATGGCTGAACAAATTGTGGTATCTGTTAGTGATAGAATAGTATTGTGCTGAAAGGAATAATGAACTGGAGGAATCCCATGTGAACTGGAACAACTTCCAGGAATCGATGCAGAGTGGAAGGAGCAAAACCAAGAGAACTTTATACACAGAGACTGATACACTGTGGTACAATCGAATGTAATGGACTTCTCCACTAGCAGCAATGCAATGATCCAGGACAATTCTGAGGGATTCTGAAAAAGAACGCTATCCACTTCCAGAGAAAGAACTGTGGGAGTAGAAACACAGAAGAAAAACAATTGCTTGATCACATGGGTTGATGGGGATATGATTGGGGACATAGACTCTAAATGATCACCTTAATGCAAATATTAATAATATGGACATAGGTCTTGATCAATGACACATGTAAAACCCAGTGGAATTGCTCATTGACTACAGGAAGGGGGGAAAGAACATGAATCATGGAACCATGGAAAAATATTCTAAATTAAATAATATTTTTCAAACCCCCCCCAAAAAAAGAAGAAAACTAATATGTATCCTCATTGCTAAAGTGTGAATTTTACTTCTTTATTTTTGTTGTAGAATAAAGACCCCAAGATGGCCCGAGTTGCACTGGAATCTCTATACCGACTACTATGGGTTTACATGATTAGAATCAAATGTGAAAGCAATACAGCTACTCAGAGGTAAAAGATTTGGTTTGGATTAATGGTCAAGATTCACAGAGATGAGTGGGATGGCATTCTCCTGCACTGTGATCTAAACTAGTGTTTGAGCCAAGCTATGGTTACTTTTAAAGGGATGTCTTCAAAACAGTTTTCCAAGGTTTGTTTAGCTGTCTCTTAAACAGTTGTTAACCAAAACAGCTGTTCTTACTAAGATGAATATACTCTGCATTTGGAGATGGTTCTCTGCAGGGAGCCCAGTGACAGCAGCCCAGACCATTGACTACATTACTCATGATAAAAAGAAGGAGGGGAGACTTGAGGAAAATACTTATTTCCTAATTGTTTAGTTGTCATAAAAAGTCTTATACTACAAAAAAATTCCTGGTAAATGAGATTAAGGGGATGGAGGTATTTTGTATTCCTTCCCTGACCCCATAGTCTCAATGATATTTAGAAAAGAAGTACCATTCTGCTATGTTTCCTTAAAGAATATGAGCTCAGCCAACAATGCTTGTTTTCTCTCTTGTGCTTTGTTTTTTCCTTATCTTTTAGCCGACTTATAACCATCATCACAACACTTTTCCCCAAAGGATCCCGTGGTGTAGTACCCAGAGACATGCCTCTGAACATCTTTGTAAAAATCATCCAGTTCATTGCCCAGGTAACAAAAGAACCCTTTGCATCATGCTGCTATTCAGGGCCAGTTAGGGAACTTCTCACTTTCTTAAGAAATACACAGATGAAGGAAAATCAAAAATAAAAATTATACCTTAGAATTAGCTAGCCTAGAGTTATCGGACTATTCTGGAAGAGTCAAATCATGTCTCCAGAAAATAACAAATAGTTCCTGTGGACTCACTATATTCTGTGTTCTTGGAAGATATAAAGAGGAGTAAAATCTAGTACATGTACTTGTGAATTATATGGTATGTAGTAAAGTTGTGTGCCTGAGAAACTATAATACTACCAACCAGTCATTCCAGAACATCTACTAGGTGCCAGACAACAGGAATACAAAAACAAAAATGAAAAAGTCCCTACCTCAAACAGCTCATATTCTACTGGAGGAAGATCTCAGCTTTGTTGATAACTGTCTCTGTGACTTTGGGGAAATCACTTCATCTCTGTGGAATCTGGGTTCTCCTGCTATAAAATAAGAATGTTGCAGGTCCCCTCCATTTCAAAATCCTGTGAGATGAGCATAAAAATGCCACAGGATTAGAAAATGGAAATTATCTGAATTTTCACAAAAAGAAAGAGTTGAGCTTTCAGACAGTTGGCCAATGAGCTTGGCTTCAATCTCCGAGAAAATCCTGTAACATCTTAATGAGATGGTTAGCCAACATACAGAAATGAAAGGCATGACCATAGGAGAAAGGATAGTGATCTCATTTCCTGTTTGACAAGCCTACTGGACTAGTTGATCAGGAAAATGCTCTAGATAATATTTGTCTAGATTTTAGCAAAATACTTGATAAAAGTCACTCAGTTCATTCTCAGGTGAAAGCTAGTGAAACATAGGCTACATGGTAATAAAGTTGGGGGAGATTCAGAACTGGTTGAATTGTTCATGGTATGTTGTCAGCTTGGAAAGTGGTCTTTAATAGACTGGCCTGGTGATCTGTGCTCCGCCTTGTATTCTTTGCCTTTTTTTTCATCAATAACTAATATAAAAATCTAGTTGAGTTTATATCAAATTTGCAGATGGCTCAAAGCTTGAAGAAGGAGATTCTGATTAACAGAGTAAACATGTAAGAAAATGTTAACAAACTGAAGAATTGGGCTGACTCTAATACAAAAGTTAATAGAGATAAATGTAAGGTTTTCAAACTGGGCTTAAAAACATTAGTTTTGCAAGTATAAAATTTGAGAAATGTGGATAGGTAATATTGTCCCAAAAAGATCTGGGGGGGAGGGGGGCTATGGGCTAAAAACTCAAGATGAGTCTACAGAGTAATATGACAAAAAAAATGAGTGTGACCTCTGGCTGCCTTAGAAAAGAAATAACATCACTGACTAGGAAAGTAAGAATACTACCAAACTCTGCCCTGATCAAACCATATCTGACATCCTGAGCATTAAGTTGAACCATTTTAAGAAACAGCACATTTTTGGAGAGCAAAGTTGGGAAGGGAAGGGAACAAGCATTCATTAAGTATGTGCCAGGCACTGCACTAAGTGCTTTACAATTATATCTCATTTGGGATCCTCCCAATTCTGGGAGGTAGGTGCTATTTTTATGCCCACTCTACAGTTGAGAAAACTGAGGCAGACAGCGAGTAAGTGACTTGCCCAGGGTCACATAGCTAGTAAGTATATCAAGAGGTCAGATTTGAACTAAGGTCTTTTGACTCCAGGCCTGGCATTCTTATCCACCCTTCCACCTACCTACAGTTAAAATAGCGGCACAGTAGAGCATCCATAGAAGGGTGATTAGAACAGTAAAGAGCCTTGAGAGTATTCCACATGAGAATCAGTTGAAGGACTTAGACATGGTAGCTACCTTCAAATATTTGAAATATTGCCACAGGAAGGATAGATTAGATTTCTATTTGGTCCCAAAAGACAGAACTAGGGGCAATAGGTAGGATAGCCAAAAAGGCTAAAGGTAAGAAAAACCTTGACAGCCATCAAAACCATGTAAGCATTAAGTTGAGCCATTTTAGGAAACAGTGTCTTCCCTATCACTGGAGGTCTTCATGCCTACCAACATTCTGGCATATTTCCAGAATGAAAGTTTGGATGAACATATTTTGAATTTCAAAATGTCTATATGCTATTTGTCTATAGAGTATCCCAAAAGCCTTAGTGCAATACTAATTGAAAGCCATTGAACCCAGGCTGGGTAGATGATCCATCTCTTGTCTATTATCTTGTAGAGAAAATTACTTTCCCAGGGTGAAGTGGACTAGATGACTTCCAAAGTATCTTCCTTTTCTGAAATTCTATAATTCTATGACCCAGCAAAAGTTTGGAAGTGGGAGACAGGAAAGAAAAGCAAGCCAAAGATGACAGGCTTTAGAATTGGAAGGGAACCTCCTTAATTTATTTTATTTTATTGCTGATCTACTTTTCTATTGCTTAGCCAGTACAAAATAGTTTGGATAATGACTGTTTCTTTTTTTTTAAACCCTTAACTTCTGTGTATTGGCTCCTTGGTGGAAGAGTGATAAGGGTGGGCAATGGGGGTCAAGTGACTTGCCCAGGGTCACACAGCTGGGAAGTGTATGAGGCCAAATTTGAACCTAGGACCTCCCATCTCTAGGCCTGACTCTCAATCCACTGAGCTACCCAGCTGCCCCCGACTGTTTCATAATATAGTTTTAATCTAGTACTGCTAGACATCCTTCCCTAATTTTTCCCTAATATCAATACCACCCCAATTAAATGACCAAAAAATTATTTTCTTGAACCTCCTGCTTTTATTGATGAGCCAGATGAGGCCCAAAGAAATTAACTGACTTACTTGCCTAAGATCACGCATGTAATAAGTAAACAATAAGGATTCAAACTCAGTTTATCTTACTACAAACTCAAGAGTGGATTTTTGTGACAACACGTAAGAGTCTTGATTCAGATAGGTTGATTTCAAGGTGTCAGTTAGATATCCAGAAGTATATTCAAATCGGGGGCAGCTAGATGTCACAGTAGATAGAACTCCAGGTCTGGAATTAGGAGGACTGGGTTCAGATCTTGCCTCAGACACTTCCTAGCTCTGTGACCTTGGGCAAGTCACTCAACCCTGTTTGCCTAACCGTTGCCTCTCTTCTATCTTAGAGCTGAAATAAAGTTGTGACTTGCCAAGGATCATATAGTCAACTTGTGTCACAGGCAGGAAAGAGAAGGGAAGGGAAGGGAAGGATAAGGGAAAGGAAAAGGAAAAGGAAAAGGAAAGGATTAAAAGAAATTAACCTATTTCCTTGCTTCCTTAGAATATTAGTGTTAAAATATAAATATTCTCTTTAAATAGCTCCTGCTTACTGAATCTGAGTCACTCCTTGCAACTTTGGTTGTAGGAAGAGCCACAGCATTCTAAATGTTGGAGAGCAGTGAAAATTTGCAATTTCTAATAATAGTTCCAAAAATAGTGACAGGGAGAAACATTGCATTTTATATAGGAAAATACCAAGGCTGCCACTAGAAGTAACCCAAGTTAGGAGTTTGAATAAGCTCAGATACCACATTTTTAAGTTCTTTTTATTATTAGTCATTCTCTGCTATTGAACTTAATTGCATTTTTGAAAAATATCTAAGGCATCAGTCAGAAAAACCACTTAAAAGCAAAAACAGTCATTTTACCAAAAGTTCAGATATATATATATATTCTCTTTCCTCAGGGTATTCTCTTATTCAAATAAAGTTTTGCATAAATTGCTTTTCATTGGACAGTAGCCATTTTGAGAAAACTAGGGAATAGCCACTTGAATTGTGATTTCATTGGTATAAGGAATTCTCTGAAAAGGAAGCGCTCCTCTACAATGTAAAATGGCCCCATTCTTACGACCTGTAGTCCTGAGAGTTTCCTATGTCCCAGAGAGGTTAAGTAACTGGCCCAGGGTCACACACTCAGCATGTGTCAGAGGCTGGACCCAAACCCAAATCTTCTTGGCTTCAAAGTTAGCTCACTGCCCACTAGTATAGGATGCCAATTGAAGAGACAGAGAAAGACAAAAACATGTCATCCCATGAAGATAGTGAGTTTCTGAAGTACGGTTCTAACCACCTGGTCATATCTTACTAGCTATTTAGTGAAAGCTAAAATTTTGCAGCCTACAGTGATAAATTGCACAGTTTCTCCTTTCACTAGAGAGGTCAGGGACTATGGGTATGAAATAAGACATAAATTGTCAGGCATTGTAGATGTATTCCTTATTATTATTACTGAACTTTTTATTTCAAAAAACTTTATTATAAGAGAAGGGGAGGGGACATATACAGAAATAAATATGATGGCTATAAGAATAAAAGGCGTTAGTAAAACAAGTAAAAGAGCATCTTTTGCAAAAAAAGAAAACAGAGCAATTTCATGTTGAATTTGTAACTAATAATCCTGTTTTGAATTTTTGTTTCTTCTATAGGAACGTTTAGATTTTGCAATGAAAGAAATTATTTTTGACTTCCTTTGTGTTGGAAAGCCAGCAAAAGCTTTCAGTCTCAATCCAGAGGTATGATGCTTTTCATAAATTTTCTATTGGCTGTTTATTTTATCCTGACAGAGAAATTTTACTATGAGGGATTGAGCTTGAGGAGGGAAATCTTTTCTAAAACATAAGAAATGGGTTTCTGTCAAATATCATGTTATTTGAATAAACAGTGTGGTGTTCTGACATTTCCAAAGTAAAAGTTTGGATGAAGAAATTTTGAATTTCAAAATGCCTCTGTGCTCTTTGTCTATACAAGGTATCTAAAAAAAATCTTAGCATAGTTTTAAGCTATTGAAAATTAATACACTAATAAGACTTTAGGATACCATATATATTTAGTCCTGCCCTCCAAAAAAGCATGGATTTGGAGTAGAAGAGAATTAAGAAAAAATTAATTCAACCTCTTCATTTTACAATGGAGGTAATGCCTCCTAAGCCCATGGTCACTAAGTAGTAAACAGCAGAGCCATGATTCAAATCCAAGTCCTCTGACTTCCAACCCAATGCTTATTTCACTGAATCATCATCTACTATAAACTTATTTTGAAAGAGAAAACCTTTGATACATTTTGATTATCAACATTTGCTTTTGTGAAATTGGATTCCAGTGAGTATTTTCAATCCTTGAAATAAGACTCAGACATCATTGAAGAACCATAGAATTGTAAATCTCAGAACCAGGGTTCTTAACCATTTTGAGGTTTCATAGACTCTTTGGCAATTTGGTGAAGCCTATGGACCCTTTTTCAGAATTTTTTGAAACTCAGAATTGAAGGAAATGCTCTATTTTAGTTAGATGTTAGCAAAAATAAAGCTGTAGATTTTTCCCCCCATCTGTTTTTATAGATTTCTTGAAATATCTCTCTGCACTTGAGGTTAAAAGCCCTTGCCCTAGGTCTGGAAGGGATCTTAGAGATAAAGTTCATCCTTTTATTTTATACATGAACAAACTGAATGTCCTTGAGAGAGCAATGACTTGCCCAAGATCATATAGGAAGTTAGTGACAAAACAGGACTGGAATGCAGATGAACCATAACTCTTAGCCCAACTCTTAGTTCTTTGTATAAGAGCATGTTACCTCATTTGTAGTTAGGAACACATCTGGTGATCACCAAGGAAGCTTAGCAATTGAGGTTTCTGTCTGCTGGAGTAAAAGGAGTGACCACCCCAGCAACCTCAAGACATCCCCAAACTCTCAACTCTTTCCATCAAATAAAACATGTCAATTCGCAGCTACTCCTGTTGCTGCCACCACTCTTAAGTCTAAGAATTGTCCCCAGCTGTCAATCACTCAACCAATAACTATTCACTGAGAGTCTCCTCTCTGCTCAGTCACTGAAGAAACCAGACAAGCTCTGATAACATTTACCAAAAGATAGGCACCTCTTGTGTCATTCTGCTTCCTGGGTGCTCAGGCTGAACCACTATCAGAGGTGGCAGTCCTGGTTTCCAGAACTGTTAGGAATATTAAGGACAAAAGAACTTCTGAGCTTTAGGACTGAGCCTTCTCCTAAAAAAAGGGATAAATTACATTTCAATAACACTCTACAATATAGTAAAGATTGTGCATACATTCACTCATTTCATCCTTATGACAATCCTCCAATGTAGAAATCTGAGGCTCAGGAGAGTTAAGTGACTACATTTGTCATAAACTAGCTGCTCATTCAGCTAGAAAAGGGCTTAGAATTGAGGCTTGAACTGATAGTCTGTGTCTACAATTCTTACCATATGTATTTTTTTCTCACTTACGTACCAAAGCAATTTTTAACATTCCTTTTTTTTTATTTTCAGTTCCAGATTACCTCCCATTCCCCCACCTCAGATAGTAAGCAATCTGATATAGATTTTACATGTGCAATCATGTAAAACATTTTATGGAATAATTTTAAAGCAATTTTCATACACCTTATTATAGAAACTTTGAAGCAAGGCGTGAGTGAATGTATTTGTATAGAAAAATAAACAGAATGAGGCTGATTAAGGAATGAGACAAAAGCTAAGGTAATTTCTCAGTGATTATCTTGCACTCAATTCCATGTGTGCCATGCATTTTAGGGAAAGATTAGAGAGTGATTTTTATATGGACATCGACAATATTTTTTCACTAAATACCTAAAAATCTTCTGATATATCCTGTAATAACAGGATTTTGCCCTTGCCTTTGGGGAGGTTTCTGATACTTGGTGCCTCTTACTTTTGCTTTGCCCATAAATAATGTGGAGCACTGGAAGAAATGGCAAAATCATCCTTGCAGATAACTTTAAAAATTTATAAGCCTATATAAAATATTCTTGCCATTCAGAACAATGCCGCAGCAAACTGAACATTAAGGAGAAAAGAAGTATATCTCATGCTAGAAATTTTGGCATTTTTCTGTAGACAATTTATGAATTCAATTTAAATGAAACTTAAAATGTCTTTCCTCTCCTCTCTCCATCCCCAACTTACACATATTCACATCTTTCCTCTCCTCCTTTTTCTCCATCCCCAACAAACACATATTCGCATACTCTACCACCTCTGTTCTTGCACTCAAAACTTATCTTATCTCACCCCTGTTGTAAATGGACAGAACCTAGCCCAGCAGCAAAGGCAAGGAAGCCTTTGGATAATCTACAAATTGGGTAATTCATTTGTGCATAATTGAGAGTTGGCTACATTCACCAACCCTTTCCATTTTACTCATTGTGTTGATAATGGCATTATGCATCATGTCTCCTTGTTCAGAATGCTCTGTATAATTCTATTTGTGGTACTTTAAAACCTAGAACTAGAAAAGATTCAGTAAAGCACAACTAAAAATAATAAGATTTTTGTACAATATTAAATTGTGTTATTAAATGCAATTAAATATGAAAATATTGTACCTTTGTACAATAAATGATAAATATACTTGAATAAAGTAGTATTTCAATCTAGAAAGCAGTCTGTGGAGGAAGATGGTCAGTCTATAATGATTGACAGGAATAGGAAATTATAGATTAGAACCAATGTCATCTTCAAGGAGGAAACTTTAGGTTGAATCAAAGGAAGTATCCCTCTCCCAAAAAAACATAACAAATAAGTAAATTTATTAAACTTGTTATACAAAAGCTGAGAAAATAGAATTTTAAAAAGTGTTTGGATACACATTTTGTTGCTAATTATAACTATTTCTTTTCTTATTTTTTACAAATATCTTTTTTTCTCAAATATATTTCTCCTCACACACTCCCAAAAAAGAGCTATCTTTTAACAAATTGGTAAAAGTTGTTCAAAAAAGTTAACAGATGATTGCTGGGCACAGCCTAATCTTTAAAAGTCAGCTCATAGAAGGCAACTTCCATGGGCCATTGGTCAATAGAGCACTTGGAAATCATTGGTCTGGTTAAACCAATGTTTATACGAATTGTACCAACCCCATGTGGAATTTCATATTTTTCAGAGCTTTTAGCACTGTCAGATTTTTACTTTTTCTATATTAAATTTGAGATTGATTGTTTTGTGTGGATGTGTTCACCATTATTTCTTTTACTGTTCTTATCCCATATTGACCCTCATAATCAAATTCAGACCATACCCTGAGTATTTTGTACATTAGAGTGTTTTATGGGTATTTATTCATAATTTCATTATGTTTATATATACTGTAGTTGATATCGTGTTATGCTACATGTTCATGTTTATAACCATTTCTCTGAAATATTTTTGTTTTATTTCCATGAAAATATTAAAATTCTTAATTTTTCACCCTTCCTTTTTTTTTCTCCTGCAGAGGATGAATATAGGTTTGAGGGCCTTCTTGGTAATAGCTGACAGTTTACAACAGAAAGATGGTGAACCTCCCATGCCAGTAACAGGAGCTGTCCTCCCTTCAGGAAACACTTTAAGAGTGAAGAAAACTTACTTGAGTAAAACTCTAACTGAAGAAGAGGCTAAGATGATAGGTGAGTGATACACATGCTTTAGATTTTAACCTTCTTGAGCTTTTTGAATGACTAAGATATTCTTTTCTTTAGTAAAACTTATTTTTAAATGGTTTTATGAAACTAATTAATGAGAAATCTTGTCATCCAGTCTTTTGATTAATTCATGCTGTGCTTTATTAGATTTCTTTTAATCTTCTTGGCACTTACTGGATGAATATTTTGGCTTCAAAATGTTGAGTTTTTATCTTTGGTCTTTCCAATCTTTTAATATTGATAATCCAAATTCTGCAGTAATGTGCCAAGACATCTGTGTGCTTTAGGAGATAATCCTGTTTATGAAATAGTCCAACAGCAAAAAAAAAATTATTTTATAGTTCATTTCTTTCTTGTTGTTGTCCTAGAGCAAACTGTCCAAATTATGCTTTAATTATCCTAAATCCTAGCTTGAGTCAAGTTGCCTTCTGAGTTTTTTCTTTACCAAAAGTTTTCTCAGCAGAATTTATTTTTATTTACCAAAAGTATATTAAATATGTTGAACTTATTTGCATTGATATTTCCTTCCTATCAAGCCCTAGAATTTAGAAATTTAATAAGAAATTTGTCATAATAATTGCTATGGCAAATGCATTGTTTATGGCCTAAAAAGATAGGAAAGAAGCAAAGAAAGAAACTTCCTGTATTAAAATAATCATCCATAATTGTATTATTCAGAGGTATGATAAAACAAAAAGGTTAAGCTAAAACAAGACAAGTGACTTACATTGGCAATGATTTCCATGAGTTGCAGGCTTTTCAATTCCATTTTTTATAGGATGTCTATTACATGCTATCCCTATTTGTGTTCCACTAAAGGACATTAATTCCATATTTAATAGTAATCCATAAAACCATAGTCTTTCCAGGCTATAGGAATATCTAGAATATTAGTTTAATTCTTCCTTTCCTAACTTTAAATTATGTTGTGCCTCAAAGCCTTTTTTCTCTATTCTATTCACATAATCCTACCCTGACCGTTAAATAGTTGATATTATGAAGCTTTTTCTAATATTATGATATTATGAAGGATAAGATTTATAATGTATTTGTTTAACCAGTAATAATGTGATTTTTTTAAAATATCAGACAAGAACCCACATTTAAAATTGGAGCAAGCAGTGTTTATGGCATATAATACACACAATTTTCTGACTTCTTATAAATTTCCAGTGGGAAACTTTCCCTCTATATATCTGAATTCCATGATAAAATGTATGTAGTCAAAAATGCAGTTACAATGGCTATTTTTTTTAGGTATGTCCTTATATTACTCTCAAGTACGAAAAGCTGTAGACAACATTTTAAGACACCTTGATAAAGAAGTGGGAAGATGTATGATGTTGACAAATGTCCAGATGTTAAACAAAGAGCCAGAAGACATGATCACGTAAGTGTTAATAAGGACTAACTTTTGAGTGATTGAGAATTTCGACTTATACTCAGTTTATGCTGAGTTATATATTTATATGACACATCATTTCATTTTAGTTTATTGCAACTAAAATTGTAAAAATAAAAAAAAATTAATACCCAACATTTATGTTATGGCCAACTACAAAAATTAGGATAAACCCAGAGATTCAACTACTTGGTGGAATAGGCACAGATTAAGCACTAGACTAGCCACTCTTTCTTAATCACATCTCAGTCCAGAGAAAAGTAGGCAGACATCCCAGAGCGAATGAACCAGTGCACATTTGTTTCAGAAAAGGGATGTTGAGCAAGGGTAGTTGGCTGCCAAGCTCTACCTCAGGCCCATGTACTTTTATCGTGTGGAATGTTACCAATTCCCAGAAAGCACAACCTTATAAATCTTGCCTTCAGCTCTTCCCAGTATTTAGCATCATGAAAATATGCCCCTTGTACTAAGCAGAAGTAGTTGAACTCCACTCAGCACTTCTAATTAAACCAGCTGTCTCTTAATAGATACTTTGGACAGTAAGTAAAGCATTGGACCTAGAGTCAAAACATGACCCTGGGCAAATCACTTAATCTTCATTTGCCTCAATTTCTTCGTCTGTAAAAGGGGATAATAAGATCCCCTACCTCCCAGGATTGTTGTGAGGATCAACTGAAATGATATTCTTAAAGTGCTTTAAAGCACTTGTGCATACCTTAAAGCACTCTTATCAGTGTTGGTCATTATTTATAATACTAGTTTATAAGAAAGCTGAGATAAAAAAGAAATCAGATATTCTGATTGTCTCAGTATGTTGCCCTAGGATCATTTTCTTAGCCAAAATCTAAGGATCCAGATAAATAAGTGGAATTTGCAAGAGAAAAATTAAGGGCAACTAGGTAGGTGGGATGGATTCAGTGCCAAGCTCGGAATCAGGAAGACCTGAATTCAGATTTGACCTCAGGCACTTAATAGCAGTGTGACTGCATACATCACTTAATCCTCCTTTTTTGCCTCAGTTTCTTTATATATAAAATGTGCTGGAGAAGGAAAATGGCAAGTCACTCTAGTATCATTGCCCCCCCCAAAAAAAAACCAACAACAACAACCCAAAGGGGGATGATGAAGAGTTGAGCAGGACTGAAATGACTAAACAACGTAAAGAAACTATCCTGCAATTTGTACATCTTAATTATCTTTAACCAAAAACGTCAGTCATCCAGCATTTATTAAGCCCCTCCTATGTGTCAGACTCTGTGCTAAGAGATCCAAAGAAAGGTAAAAACAACCCTTCTCTCCCCCCCCCAAAAAAGGACAAGAAGATTAAGCTATAGTTCTACATTCTTATATATTTGAAAGCGCATTTAGGGTCATTTTAAGAGGTTTGTGTGACTGCTGCAAAAGAATCAAAACTGGCAGCTGGGACTCAAAATCCTACAAATGTAAGCAGCTGTTTCCCTCATCATGTAATCATGTTCCATTCCTCATGCTGGAATTAACACCGAGTGCAGCATATCCATGATCAGCTCCAGCAACTGGAATGGGATGATATGGGGCACACCTTGCTGTAGGATGACTTTCATAGTCTGCCTGGGGACAGACCCAGATCTTCCTGAATCAGTACATCATTCAGCAGGTTGGTTCTCAATTTACCACTGCCTGGTAGTGACATTGAAAAGTTTCTAACTGAAATTATTTCATTCTTCCATGTTCTTGGATCAAATGGAAATAATTCTAGACTCGTGATATATCTTTGTGTGTGCGTATATTCATATACACACATACCCACATATATATGTGATATATGTTATAAGTAATAATTATTATTAACATCATTAAAAGAAATACTTTGAGGAAATGACCACCCCCAGGTAATCACTCCCAAATGGCTTAAAGATTAAAGATTTTCTGGTTTATAAAATTCTTCTTGTTTTATGTGTGTCTGTGTATTTTATATTTCTGCCATTTGAGAATGGTTATTTGGGAGTGATATTTCCTCTAAGTATTTCTTTTAATGATGTTAATAATCCAATAATAGAAGCTCACATTTACACAGCACTTTGTGCCTTGCAAAGCACCTTATTTATGTCTCATTCGGTCTTCATACTAACCCCCCCATGAGTGTGGGAACTAGTATTATCCTATTCTAGATTTGATAAAAATGAAAAGTAAACAGCTTACCCTGATAACAAGGGTCTAAGTGGGATTTGAACACAGATTCCTCTGACTCCAAGTCCAAGATATATCAGTCCTAGTCCCCATGTCTAGATTCTCTCTCTCTCTGACACTACACTCTCTCCTAGATTTCCCCATCTCAGTTAAAATCTCATTTTCCATAAGAAGCCTTTCACAATCCCCCTTAATTTTGGTGCCTTCTCTCTGTTAATTCTTTCTAATTTGTCATATATATAAATACACACAATTCGTGTATATATGTATTATGCATGCATGTATCTGTATGTTTATTTATTTAATTTGTACATAACCATTTGACTATTGTCTCCCCCATTAGACTATAAACTCCTTGAGAGCAGAGACTGTCTTTTGGCTTTTTTTGTGTCCCTGTTGCTTACTATGTATTTAATATTTATTTAATGACTGACTAAAAATAAGTAAAATACATGACTAGTAGATATCATAAGTGATGATCAAGGACGAAAATAGATTTTAAAACTCCTGAATGAGGTTAAGCTAAAAATAGGTAGGTATACCTTCTATGTGTGAATAATTAATTTGGGTAGTAAATAGAACCCTACTTTGTCATCTCTGTGTATAAAAAGTGACCCTGAGTTATTAAAGATAATCCCCATGGAATCTAAGCTCTGGCAGGCTTACCAAAGTGGAAGAGCTTCAAGTGTAAGCCAAACAGCAGATTGAATGTCCCTCCCCTGAAGGCCAGAATAAGTTTGGAGATATCTGCTACTGTCTGTCCATCTGTCCATCGGGTTGGCTACCACCAAGTGATAAATGTTTTAGGCCATAGAAATTCATTTCTTCCATGATAGAATCAATCAATCAAATCAATTTAATAAGCATTTATTAATCACCTGTTATTTTCCAGGCATTGCTTAGATACTGGATATACAAATGCAAAGGAAATAAAATGTTCACAGAAAAGGAAATATAGGATAAATAAAAAATAAACACACAGTGCATTGTGGAGAGGGAAAATGGGATACCATATGAAATTTTAATTCTGCCTTTCCTAAAATAAAATGGAAATTGGACAAGCCATTTAAAATAGTCTGATATTATGCAAAACCATAAGATTAAATATAGTTAGTAAAAATGGAGCTCTCTCAATTCAAATCAACAAATGTTATTAGTTGCCTACTAGGTTGTGCAAATGATTAGGTCTTCCTAACTTAACAGACTCCATAAAACCAAAAATCAGTGGAATTGAGATTTGCAGTTGTGTCTGCAACTTTCCCAGTCCCTCCTCCACTAGAGATGAATTTGAAAATTAAATGTGCATACTTCTCCATTGTTTACTCCTTTTATGAGTGATGCTATTGTTAGACATTTGAGCTAGCCAAAGATAACAGCAATAATAAAAATGTTAATAAATAATTTTATATCTGTTAATAATGTTTCTTAGTTAAAGGTTGCTCATGGTTCTTAATGCTTCCCAAAAAGAAAAATTAAAGAGGAAATCATGAACTAATTAAAGTTTTTAATTCAGGCAATGCTTTATCAGTCTCTCAGAGTTCATTTTCTACTTTAAGCCAGCCAAGGTCAGCTGTTTCCAGACAGCTCTAAAACTAATCCCAGCTGTTTGAAACATCTGGTAAGAAATCTTGGGAGGCTTTTTTTAAAACTATATACAAGCAAAGAACAAGGACAGATCAACAGGTTCCCATTTCTCTGTATCTAGATGAAAGTTTGATTTAAAGTCATTACATGGAAATTGGAAGAAATTTCATACATGCTCTTCCTTAGGAGTCATATAGAACTCATGAGAAAGGTCTGTTTAAAAAAAAAAGACTAGAATATTCTGTGCTATTCAACCGACATAGTACTTGCATTTTAATTTTTTTGCATTAAAAATTCTCTATTCAAGTAAATAACCTTTTAAATACATGTTAAGAAAAACTCCATACAGCCAAAAACCATCTTAAGAAACATTACAAGGGGCAGCTAGGTGGCTCAATTGGATAGAGAACCAGCCCTAGAGATAGGAGGTCCTGGGATGAAATTTGACTTCAGATAATACCCAGATACATGACCCTGGTCAAGTCACTTAATCCCAGTTGCCTATCCTTTACCATTATTCTGACTTGGAACTGATATTTAATATTGATTCTAAGACAGAAGGTAAGGGTCAGAAGAAAGAAATTAAGAAAGAAAGAATGAAAGGAAGGAAGGAAGGAAGGAAGGAAGGAAGGAAGGAAGGAAGGAAGGAAGGAAGGAAGGAAGGAAGGAAGGAAGGAAGGAAAAGAAAGAAAACAAACAAACAAATTGCAAAATGTCTGTCTGATTGTAATGAGAATGTGCTCTGTTTAGTATATTTCTGTGTTTGATGTAGTTACTATTTCAGGAGGGAATGGCTACTCATGCTTTCTGCCTTCAACCAGAGAGGTGATAGACACAAGATGCATAATGAGACACGTAGCCAAAGCAAGAATTTGTGCATTTTGACAATATTTATTTTTTATAAATGTTTCATTTTTTAAAATGAGGTTAGGTGGGAGATATGGGGAGGTGGGAAATGCTTCTTTAATAGAAAAATAAATATAGCAAGAAAATTATGACCAAAAAAAAAAGAGCAATAGGCTTCTAAGTTGTTTAGCATTCTTAATACTGTCTTTTTCCCAAGAGAGCATTAACTTTGAATCAATCCAACAATCTTTATCAGGTGAATGTCATTAGAATTTATATATATATATATATATACATATATATGTATATATATATATATATATTATCATAGCCTTTCACCAAGTAAATTATTTTAAAACATTTCTAATTAATTTGATTTTTCTATAAAATTATTGAGTAAGCGACAGAAAGTCAAACAAATTATTTAAACATGAAAAGTCAAAGCAATTTGTCATGAAACTCCTTGCTATTTCTACACAGTATAAATAATAGACAGGATACTCTAGCTGGGCATGCCCTGTGTACATCCTGCACGTTCTTAGCAAAGTGATTGAAATATTTCTATAGAAATCCATCCAGTCTGTATAATTTCAAAAGTCAGAAATATCACGCACTATGTGATGGTGGTGCCCATTTTTTAGACAGGGTTAGGTGGTAGAGCACATTTTTTGTGTTAGGTCCATTGTGTTCCCTTGGAATAAGTAGAAAAAAGGATAAGCCTCTTAGAGATACCTTCAGTTGCCTATTGGAGCAGGTTGTAGTTAAATGTAGTTAATGCTCTATTTTTTAATTTTGTCTTTGGGATTGAATACAGTGTAATCCTAACTGATAATATCTTCACACTTCTATTTGAGTTTGGTGATCTTTTCAATATGGAAATAAGGATAAGACCTAGACCTATTATTTGTTTGGTATAGGGAACTCCCAAATGAAGAGACTTCCTCAATTAAAGTAGGTCAGCAATATCTCTTAAAACTCGTATTCTTCAAAAGTTACTTAGAACTCTAAATGATTAAGACTTGCCCAGGGTTAAACAGACAGTATGCATGAGAGATATAATTTTAACCTAGATCTTTCTAGTTCCCAGTCCAGCTTTCTATCCACTGTTCCATGCTGGCTCTCATATTTTCAATGTAGCCAATAAATATTGGGCCCCCTGAACCTACAAAATGAATGACAAATAATTTAAGAATGATAGATGAAGTTTAATAGAAAAATTTTTGGATTTGCCATCATATTACCTTGATTCTAACCCTGATATTGCCACTTACCACCTATGTGACCTTGATTAATTACTTTCCTTACTCTAACTTGGTTTTTCTCATCTATACGATATAAAAATATAAATATATAAGAGAATTTAACTCAATGATTCTCCAGTCCCTTCTAGCTCTAGCATCCTATAATTCTGTAATACTAATGTCAGCATTCTGGTTCATAAACATTTTCTCCTCAAATCCACTACTGTATCTTTCATTTAAACTTTCTAAATATCTCTTAGATCAGATCAGTCCAGATGTTTATATTTAGAAAATAATTATAGTAGATTTAATCCTAGACTCAAAGGAGCCCTGGGTTCTTGCCCCATCTCTGCTACTAACTAGTTGTGTGACCTTGACCAGAACTTACCTTCTCCAAGTCTCAATTTTCTAATCTGAAAAATGAGTGACTCGGATTAAATGGTCTCTAAATATTTATCTTAAATTTTTTTAGATTTTTTTTTTGCAAAGAAATGTATATGATCCAAATTGTCCCTCTCCTTTCTGTCTCTCCTCCTTCCCAGAGCTGGCAAGCAATTCAATCTGGATTATAATGTATTATCATGCAAAACATTTCCATATTGTTCATTTTTGTAAGCAAATAACCACATAAAGCCAAAACTCCCAAATAAAAATCCAAATAAAGTACAGTGAAAAATCATGTGCTTTGATCTGTATTCTGTCTCCAACAGAGGTGGATGTCATTCTTTGTCATAAGTCCCTCAGAATTGTCCTGGATCTTTGTATTGCTGAAAGTAGCTGTCTTTCACAGTTGATCATTCCACAATGTGCTGTTACTATATATAATGTTCTCTTGGTTCTGCTTATTTCACTCTGCATCAGTTCATAACATATCTATCTTTAAAATTTTGTGATTCCATATAACTATATGTAGGGAGAGATAGG
The DNA here is from genome assembly GCF_016433145.1 of Gracilinanus agilis. NCBI lineage: Eukaryota > Metazoa > Chordata > Mammalia > Didelphimorphia > Didelphidae > Gracilinanus > Gracilinanus agilis. The sequence goes on along the minus strand of NC_058132.1, from coordinate 134,620,098 downwards.
TTCACCTTTTTAAATTTTTCAGAACTTTTTTAGTAATGCTTAAACAATGTTTTCTATTTTCAGGGGAGAGAGAAAGCCAAAAATTGACCTTTTCAGAACCTGTGTGGCTGCTATTCCTCGACTGCTTCCTGATGGGATGTCCAAATTAGAGCTGATTGACTTGTTGGCCAGGTAAGTGAACAAACTGTGAAGTGATTTGGGGGGTAGCAGACTACAAAAGACAGAATGGCTATTAACTCAGGCACCAATATCAGAAAGAACATACACATTATCAGCAAGCCGTTTTTAGGCACTATGAAGGTTATGAAGAAATAGAACTTGACTTCAAAGAGTAGAGTCTAAGTCAAGCAAATAAGTCATGTACTTAGCTATGCCTGTTCCAAACATTTTTTCAATAAATTCCAGTGGTTCCTTACCAGAGTCTTGTGAAGGCAAAGCTATTTTCAGTATAATGCCAAGACATTTTAATTTCTCTCTTTTTTTTAAACCTTTAACTTCTGTGTATTGGCTCCTTGGTGGAAGAGTGGTAAGGGTAGGCAATGGGGGTCAAGTGACTTGCCCAGGGTCACACAGCTGGGAAGTGTCTGAGGCTGGATTTGAACCTAGAACCTCCCGTCTCTAGGTCTGACTCTCAATCCACTGAGCTACCCAGTTGCCCCCCAGACATTTTAATTTCTAATGTAGTAAACATCATGCCTACTCTATCTCTAAACAGTCATTGAATATGCATGTAATAAACACTTACTGGGTCTGATTCTGTTAAGTCTTGGAGACAAAGGCAAAAGTGAAGATCTTTTTCCTTAAGGAGCTTCATTAAATTCTGTCAGGGAGACACTAGCAAATATGTAGGTAATGCGGAGGGGAACAGTAGGAACTGGGGAGATCAAGGACAGCTTCCTGTGGAAGGTAGTGTTTGAGCCAAATCTTTGAAGAAAATGGAGGATTCTGAGGGTAGAGGAAAGAAAGCAATGCAATTCAGAAATGAGAGAAAGCAATGGCCAGGGTAAAGGCATGGAGTCAAGAGAGTTGAATATATTAGAAACATTAGAAACAATTATTAGAAATAGTAAGAAAAGCAAGTTGTCTATAACATAGAATGTGTGATGGAGAGGATTGTTTGAGAAGGCTGGAGAGGTAGATTGAAACCAGGTTGTAAAAGAGTTTTACACTCCAAACAGAAGACTTTGTATTTAATCCTAGAGGCATTTGGGAATCACTGGAATGAATAGAGAAGTTAGATGATTAATCAATAATTTGAAAGGATATTTATTCATCCTAACCAAGCCTAGCTAAAATACCATCTCCTCATCCAATGAAGCCATTGGATGTTCTGCCAACAAGAAATGATCTCCCCTTCTCATCAACCATTATATATTCAACTTTTCTTGAACAACTCCAATGTACTTTTGCACTATTGGTTTATATTATATTGCCTATAAACATAGTTTAGCCCCTTCACTACACTTCACTTCAAGCAGGGTCCATGACTTAATTATCTTTTTGTTCTCTTCAGTATATAGCTTGACATCTTACACATATTAAGTACAATTGGACCTTGTTTTACATGAACTAAACACATGCAAATTCTGGTATATGTGATTGACAATTAAAAAAGGCAGAAAAATACATAAAATTAAAATTAAATTAAAATTAAAAAATAAAATAAAATAATTTAATTAATGCTAAATCAACACCATTTTCCCAAGTGGCATAAGTCTCACAACAGTTTGTCCAATCATGCTCATTTTGTCTCTGAGAATTATTAATGTGAGTCATTACACTATTTTGCACCAAACATTAACTCTGTTTCAGTTTTTGCCTGTGTCTCTCTTGTAATAAGTCATATCCAAGACAGAGCAGTGCTTTTCACTAATGCTATTTAGTTATTAATAATGGCCTCAAAGTACAAGAGTAGTGATGCTGGTAGTTCAGATAAGTCTAAGAAAAGTTATAAAGGGCCTAGATATGTCCTTGTAAGAAATACTGTTAAATAATGGGGTTTGTTCTTTGGGATTTTCAACCTACACAAAGGATCTCAGAATATAATTGTCACATAAAATGAGGTCCTACAGGAGTTCAAGAAATGTTAGCATTATGCTAGATTTCAAATCTTGTCTCTCTTTTCCTCCTGTAGACTTAATGTGAACTTTTTAATTAATTTCCTCTTTTCACCCAAAGGCATTATAGGATATTAGTGTAAGCTTTGCTGATGGTAGTTAATGTATATGAAATTTTTTGCCAACTTTAAAGCACTGTATAAAGGGCAGCTATTATTATTATTTGCTCAGTCCAAACTTCTTTAACATTGGAGGATTATGTTGTTACCTTCCACTAAATTGGTAGGGTAAAGAGATGGGGGCTAGATGTAGATCAACGAAAGATCAAAGAATGAAGAATGTATTATTGAAGGTAAACAGACAAGAGGACTTTTTCAGATTATATTCTCTTCTTTAGTACAATGTTGGAGAGAAAGAGATTCCATATTTCTACTTCTTGTTCTGATGAAGTCCTTTTGGTAGTGTTGGAGGACTCAGTAATCCAATGACTCAACTTCTCCGTTCTCTAAAACCTATGTGGTTGTCAGTGGTGACCCTACATTGAGATCTTATAGGATTCTCTCACCCAGCAAGCTAAAGGCAGAGGATCTGCCTAGTCCATGTAGAAGACCAATCTTTACAATTCTTTTGACAGCTTAATCTAACAAAGCCTGAGTCATGTAGGGGAGGGAATTCTATTCAACTTCATTGGAATGCAGAAGCTATTTTTAGTGTAGCATGTTTATTATTATATACATTCTTACAAAGCCAAAGGCAATGGGTGCTGTTTTTATAAGTCACAAGAACAAATAAATATTCCTGAGGCTCTTAGTCTTAATTAAGAACATGGCAAAGATGGTTAGCAGAATGTATTCTAGAGCCTTTGTTATAGAAAACTTCAGTCAGCTCAACTCAGTTAAAACACATGATTTGATCTAGAAGATCACACAAAATAGGGATGTTCAGATCATTCTAGGGGTTCAAAGGACACAAATGAAATAGTGTATATTTTTCCATAGAATCAATATTTGTATGTTTCTTATTTTAGAAGTCCCACTATTATCTGCCTATCAAATGCTGTGGAAATGTATTTTAATTTTTGAAGATTAAATTAACATAAATACAGGCCCCTTACTCATGATAATGTGATGTGAAGTAGTGCTCAGATATCTATCTGAATCCAAAGTACAGAGAGTGTCCCTGGTTTACTACAGAGTAGCAGTAGCACATGCTTTTCCCCAATATACCCTTCTGTTTTTATGGGATTCAATATTCAAACTTGCTCAGGTAATACTGAACATACATATATACTTGAAATGACATATTTTCAACACAGCCTTCTGTGTTCATGTCAAGTCAAGTCAGCAAAGGTTTTTTAAGCACTTAGTATATGCCAGGCACTATGCTAAGCACTGAGGATACAAATGCAAATGGAAAAAAGATAATTCCTGCCCTTAAGGAGCTTACATCCTAATGAGGAAAGAAAAAAAAAACACCAAACTTAAAAGGGAGGGGAGGAAAAAGAAGGGAGTACTTGTATAGAAACATGGTAGCAAAGTCTGTAGAATAAAGGATGTGTAGTCTTCGCCTTTCCTCACAATGAAGATTTCAAGAGAAACTCAACAGTGGAAGAAGGGAACCATGGGGGATTCATAGCAATAGATATGAAAATCCCAAAATCTTGGATCTGGAGAAGAGACCACATCAAACTATATATTTTCCTTTCCCCAAATAGCATCACATTCAAATCTTCCCAGAGAGAAGAGAACCTATTCTGGTTTCAGTCATTCAGTTATGCCTACTGGGACCTCTACAAACATCCTTTTATTCTTCCTTCCCTGTATGACTCTATTACATGTTGCAGCTGTTCCAGGCAGTTTCCTCTATCTTCAGACTTTCTATCCCTCATCTTCCCCTGACCCCTTGAAGTAAAGAACTTGACCTCTTACTTGACTAAAAAGTTCATGTATTATGAATCTTCCCCCTCTCCCTGCCTCCAGACCTCTGTAACATATAGATGGATATTTTTCAATGAATACTCACCTTTATTAATATGCACAACCAATACAAAAAACAGCCCCCTCTAAGAATAAATAAATAAACAAGCTGCTTCTTAAAAGTCCTCCAAGTTTCTTTCATACAATGACAAGTTTCAAGTGTGTAAACTCATGACAAGTTTCTTCCTGCCCAGCCGGCAGTTCTGTGTCTCATTCCAAGGTGGTTGTCTGATAAGTATCTATCAATGCTGTTCTCAAGTTACCAGGAGCTATTTGAGTCTCAGATATAGGGAATGTAGAAGTTAATCCTAATTAAGACCCAGAAGGAGGTTAATAGGGCCTCTGGTGGGTTTCTCAGAGTTCTAACTATGGATGTTTCTAATTTTTTTAACCAAGTAATTTGATTGGTGGTTTATTACATAAAGTATTAATGAAATTGTTTATAATATTTTCCCATTGATGTTCTGTGCTATTAGACTTCTTGTATGGTGATTGTTTAATAGTACATCCATATTTACAACATCAAACTGCATATGTACTTATTTTATTTTCTTAGTTACATGAAAAAATTACACTCAATTTTTTTAAACCCTTACCTTCTGTCTTGGAATTAATATTGTGTATTGGTTCCAAGGAAGAAGATTGGTAAGGGCTAGGCAGTGGGAGTTAAGTGACTTGCCCAGGGTCACACAGTTAGGAAGTGCCTGAGGCCAACTTTGAACCCAGGACCTCCTGTATCTGCCCTGGCTCTTAATCCACTGAGCAACCTACTGCCCCAACATTCATTTTTTAAAAGATTTTCAGTTCTAAATTCTCTACCTCCTTCTCTCTCCTTCCCTTCCCCCCACTTGAAAAGGCAAGTTCTTATTAAAGCCCTCTTTTTATTATCTGTAATGTCTTCTTATCCATTGACTCCCCGCTTCCTATAAATTCCTTCTTTCTTTAAAAAAAGAAAACTTTATGTAAAGTTGCCTTTTGCTCTTACTATTGTTCCATACTTCTTCTCCTCACCATCAAAAGTCTAAAAAGGTTTCTGTTTCCTCACTTGCTTCTCAAGCCCTTGTCATCTAATTTCTGACCCCACCACTCAACTGTAAATCCCCTTTTGAAGGTTAATAATGGCTTGCATTTATATAGTACTTAAAAATTTGTAAACCCCCTTTACATATGTTATCTCACTTGAACCTTAGAACAGCCCTATGAGATGGGTTCTCGCCTCTTTTCTGATTCTGCTGACCTTGCCTTCTCCTGTACACTTTCCTCCTTCCTTCTGTCTTAGTCCTTCTCCTCCTTGTTTGCCTGATCCTCCTCAATCTCCTTCATTCAGTCATTGTCTGCATTCTCTGACTCTCACTCTAAGGGTGGGGATCCTCTCTAGCTCTGCTCAGGCCACTCTTTCTTTCCTCTCTCTCTAAACTTTCTTCCTCGATGAGTTCAGGTACATCTCTAGGCAGATGACTCCTGAATTTAATTTATCTAGAAATCAAAGTTAAGGTGATCAACCCAAAGTTTTCAGATTTTTTCTTTTTCAGATTCTTTCCCTTTTAGAAAACTGGGACATTGTCCTCCTTCCAGTTCTTTAGCTTTTTTTCCATTCTCCATTCCTCAAATAATCACTGAGAGTAATTTTATCTATAGTTCCCTTCAGTGTCCAGTTTTGTAATTCGCTATTCATTTGTTTCAGTCATGTCAACTCTTCATGAAACCATTTGGAGTTGTCCTGACAAAGATCCTGGAATGGTTTGCCATTTCTTTTTCCAGCTCATTTTACAGATGAGGCAACTGAGGCAAATAGGGTTAAGGGACTTGCCCAGGATTACAGCCCAAATTTGAACTCAGGAAGGTGATTCCAGGCCCAACACTATTCATTGTGCCATCTAGCTGCCCCCCAACAAACAATAATTAAGCTTCCTCTAGGACCTAGAGTCTAGGTGATACAGCATAGTCTCACTGCCATGCTTTTGCTTACGTTTTTCGCCATCTCAGAAATGTTCTACTCCCTTCATGTTGCTTATTAGAGTCCTACCTGTTCTCAAAAGTCCAGCTCAACTGCTATCTCCTCCATTAGGAAGTCTTCCCTGATCTCCTCTGTGGTAACAGTCTTTCTCTTTAGAACAAGGATTTTTAACCTTTTCTGTTATGTCATGGCCCCTCTGTTAAGCTAGGACCTCCTTAAAATAAAATGAAACCTATGGATCTCCTTGCATAACCTTTGGATCAAATGCATAAAATCAGATATGTAGGATTTCAAAGGAAATCAAAGATTAATGAGAATAAGCATATAATTGTTTTAGCCATCCAAGTTTACGGGCCCCCTGCTGCAAACTACAGGCTCCTTAGAAGTCCCTAGGTTAAGAACGCCTGCTTTAGATCTTCTGTAGCACTTTGGTTTACAACTCTGTATAGATTGTCATATAGAATATAAGCTACATAAGGACAAAAATCCTGGTTTATTTAAGCTTTGTATCTCCCCGACTCCCAAGCACCAAACACACAGTAAGGCATTATTAGAGTTTCATTGAATTGATTTAACCTCAAGCTAATGTTTTCTATGACTCATCCCAAGTCTGATTTGTTAGGAAGGTGACTTTGTTAAAGTCTGGGCTTTTTTCCCTTTTTTATAATATTCAGCAGCTGTGCCCTTACTTATTCAGTAACAACCTTGTAAGAGGAGCACATGCTCTTGTGACCACACAGCTCAGTCGTTCTAAATCGCTCCTGTGAGGGTTTCCAGGACTGTTTTCCCTGGCACATGCAGCTCCTGAAGAATGCAGTGGCATTTGTGCATGGAGATCTGAACAATTGTAATCATACTCTGCTTTGCTTAGCGCTTCTCATGCCAGCTGGTTGGAAAGGGACAGCTGTCATTTATGTCAGCCATGCTGGTTTAATTCAGCATACTTTCATGCCACAGGCTAGTAGTTAACTGTTATGGACCTCTTTGTGCCTTCATTTAGGTTTAGGTATAACCCCTGCAAGGCAGCTAGTAAAAGTTTCGGAGCCTGAATATCCATATCCTATCTAAGACTCTCGTTACTAAAATTGCTTTTCAGAAGCTCTAAAATGGTCCCATCTTTTGCCACTTTGTCAATAACCATTTATTAAGTGCCTACTATGTGCCAGATACTATAATAAATTACTGAACATACAAAGAAAGGCAAAAGAGTGTCCCTGTTCTTAAAGCATTCACAACCTAATAAGAGGAAAACAATACTGAAAAGATGCAATAAAGGTCCCCTATTTGGGACATGAGGAAAATCCAGAGAACTGTAGCTGGGTCAAGAATGAAGATATGACTGCTTTGGATGTCTTCCTTAAAGAAGGGTCTAGGAGAAACTCTCTCTTGTCCATCTTCTACCGTCTCCAAACAGAGAGAAGGAGAAGCCTCATTAACAAGGCTATTCAGTTGCTCTTTGACTACAAGAGAGGAGTGGGAGGAGAGGAGGAAGAGAACATGAATCATGTAACCATGGAAAAAAATTTATTCTAAATTAATTAAATAAATAAACATTTTCAGATAAAAACAAAAACAAGGGTATTCAGAATATACATCCTCACAGTACAAAGTTTGCTTCCTCTTGTTAATTAAGGAGTGATTGCCAGCTCTTTTCTTGAAAAACAATTTTTATTTCTTAAAGGCAAGAAATTGTACTGGACAGAGTAATGGATTTAGTGTTTGATAAAAGGCCTGGGATTTGAAAAATAGTTTTGCCTTTCTACTTGCAGAGAGACCTAAGATAAGACACTTGTCTACTTTATGGCTGCTTCTCCTTAAGAAAACAATAATATCCCGCCTCAGACACTTCCCAGCTGTGTGTCCCTGGGCAAGTCACTTGACCCCCATTGCCCACCCTTACCACTCTTCCACCTAGGAGCCAATACACAGAAGTTAAGGGTTTAAAAAAAAAACAACCAAACAAAAAAACCCAATAATATCTAGACTAGCTATCTTATATCTATCCTACCTATTTTTTGTTGTAAGAATTACATATATATTTATATATATATTAGTATGCATGTTGCAGTTATCGACTGCTCTAGAGAGAGAGCGCGCATTATATAAACTATATGTAGATTGTATATGTATGCAGACAGTGTTGGGTGTGCATATGTGTATGTGTAGATATATCACTGTATAAACTACAATGTACTATATATTAGTCATTCATATTACTTATTGTGACTTCATTTGCCACAGCAATCTGGAAATTTCTTTTCCAGTAGGTTTTTCTTTAGTTGGTATTTCCAAGCATGTACAAAGATGATGTATTATGCACACAGTAGGTACTTTGTGAATTCTGGTTGAAATGCAGTTAATGTCTACATTATTAGGGCTGGGGTTTAGCCAGAGTTTCTTAAAAATGTGAATACCATCAGTTAAGAATGGCACCCTCCGGGCAGCTGGGTAGCTCAGTGGATTGAAAGCCAGACCTAGAGACAGGAGGTCCTAGGTTCAAATCTGGTCTCAGACACTTCCCAGCTGTGTGACCCTGAGCAAGTCACTTGACCCCCATTGCCTCCCTTACCACTCTTTCTGCCTTGGAGCCAATATACAGCATTGACTCCAAGATGGAAGGTAAGGGTTAAAAAAAATAAAAATAAAAAAATAAAATTCTTTATTTAAAAAAAAAGGGGGGCAGCTGAGTGGCTCAGTGGATTGAGAGCCAGGCCTAGAGACAGGAGGTCCTAGGTTCAAATCTGGCCTCAGACATTTCCTAGCTGTGTGACCCTGGGCAAGTCACTTGACCCCCCATTGCCCACCCTTACCACTCTTCTACCTATGAGCCAATACACAGATTAACACAAGTTAAGGGTTTAAAAAAGAAAAAAAGAATGGTGCCCTCCCATTAGAATTAACCTGTAGTTGGGATAGCCTGATGCACTCAGTCTTATCATGTGATTGGAGATTAGAAACAGAGTCTAGATTTTAAATTGTGCTGAGTGAAGTGTGAAATTAATCTCGTTTGAAAGGTTATTGAAGAAACTGGCTTTTACTTTAAAAGTACATCTAAATAGACCATTAAATGGCGTTAATTGTTGATTTTGAGTATCTTTGTTTGCCTTTTTTTATGACCAGTCACTTCATCAGTACCCAAGATATGCTCGGTGTCCTATAAGAGATTACATTGATGTCATGGTTAAAGTTGGAGATTATGTTTTAAGTCATTAGTCAATAACAGAGAGAGATATAGTCAGTGAGAGTCTTGCCTGCAAATAAAGGTAGATGATTTATGACTCGTACCTTAATTTAGACACCCAGGCTAAAACCTTATAAATTTTGTTCCTGAAACAAAACTTTGGGGCTTAGTAGATACAATTCCTTTCTGAAGCAAGGATCACCTAGGGATAAATCACCTCAATTGAGAAGTGGGGAGGGGAATCACCCAATGAGGAATTACAACATCCTTTAAGAATAAAAAAGATTTCCTTATTGGCTATTGAAATACAGTCAATTGTTAATTTAAAGTTATGAAAACAAAGTGTAAAAAAAGTATCAACTATCTACAATGTCTCAAGCATGCAGTCAAAACATACAATCCCTGCCCTCTTGCTGTTCATCTTCTAAAGTGGGAGATGACAACTATGTACATCGCTACGAGATAAATACAAGGTAACTGGAAAGTAATCTCAGAGGAAAGGCGTGTTTCCAAGGAAGTCACTTAAACTGTTAGGCTCATTTATCTCATCTTTAAAATAAGATTGTTTTATACTGATTTATTTCAGTTGAATAGATTATTTAGGCTTTTTTTGGACCACATCTGTGATTTCATTGGTATTATAAGGAAATTCCAATCAGGAAATTTCCTCTCCCAAGGCAAATCAGCAACTGGAGGTGATTGGGGCACTGAAAAGCTGTGACTTACCTATGGTTTACATGGTATTTATATGAAAAATGAACAAAGTAAATTATTTGTTTCTTTTTCATCTTGCAGGCTGTCTATTCACATGGATGATGAACTTCGACACATTGCCCAGAATTCCCTTCAGGGGCTGCTGGTTGACTTCACAGACTGGAGAGAAGATGTCCTATTTGGATTCACCAACTTCCTTCTTCGAGAAGTCAATGACATGCATCACACCCTCCTGGATACATCCCTGAAATTGCTGCTCCAGTTACTTACTCAGTGGAAACTGGTCATCCAGACTCAAGGCAAAGTGTATGAACAAGCCAACAAGATCAGAAGTTCAGAGGTAGATTTTGAGAATGAAATTTGGTGCTATTTAAGGAGTTGCTCAGTCTTGTCTTCATTATTTTTCCTCCAAATTAAGTTTTTACCTTTATTTATTTGCATAGATGGCAACCCAGAAGAATTCTCCATTCATGTATAAGTCTACCCAGGTCCAGTCTCCCTTCTTTTGTTGTTTTTCTAGTTGCATCCAACTCTTCGTGATCGTATTTGAGCTTTTCCTGGCATAGACACTAAAGTGATTTGCCATTTCCTTTTCCAGATCATTTTATAAATGAGGAACAGGCAGACAGGATTAAGTGACTTGCTCAGAGTCACACGGCTAATAAATGTCTGAGGCTGAATTTGAACTCATAAAGATTCTCTTCCTGACTCTAGGCCCAGGGCTTTGTCCAATTATGCCACTTATGAACTATTTTTTCTTCCCCTGGAAATAGAACTAAGAAATCCAAGAGATGATTCTAACAAAAAGCTGCTTATTTCAAAGAATGAATTTTCTCACAGATTGTTATCGAAAAAAATCTTTAAGTATTAAGGAGTTTTTGGTTTAGACTGGACCTTGGAAAGGTATATAAAAGTTCATAACCCACACAGCTATTTAATGGTCATTTGTAGGAAGTGTACTTGTCTATTTGTCAAATATTCCCAGAGAGCAAAAAATAACTCATCACTCTCTTACTTTTTCCCTAAGTGGAGTGAATCAAAAGTTGTGTTGATTGGCGAGGCAGTGAGCAAATAGGGGGAGAGGGCTATTGCTACCAAATGAAACAAACCAGGGGAGCCGTGAGCATTTTCCAAGGCATTATGAGGAACATCTCTTGTTCTATTTGCTATTAAAAATATAGCTAATAATAGGAAGGCAACAACGCACATAGAGATCTGGCCCTGACACCAGGTAGACCTGGATTCAAGTCCTGCCTCAGTCACATAATGGCTGAATAACCCTGAGTAAGTCATTTTACTTCTCATTTGCAGAGAAGGTTACAACCTGATTTTATTTTCTCACATACGAGTCCCAAAACTATGAAATCATAAGTCTGGTTTATTTCACTGCCCTAAAAATTATTAGTATTTAACAATATTAAATTAATAATTAAGTTAATGTTTAAATGTATTGATAATCAATATTTAAATAATATATATCCAATTAGCTAAAGGCTAGTAGCATATACATGTAATCTCTGCTACTGGAAAAGCCAAGGCTGGTGAATTATTGGTATTCATGAGTTCTGAACTGCAATAGAATTATTGGGTGCCTAAACTAAGTTTGTCAGCAATATAGTGAGCCCTTGGAAATGGGGACCTAAAGAGGAACAAATTGACCCACACTGGATCCAGAGCAGGTCAAAGATTCCATGATGATAAATAATGGGTTCAGACCTGTGAATGGCCGCTATACTTCTAGCTTGGACAAAATAGTGAGAATCAGTCTCTTTAAAAAAAAATTTGGAATTCTTTAACATTAAGTTCAAACTCTATCTTCTTTATGCAACAGAGCTAATCTGGCCATCTGGCCAGATGTCAGTGCCTCTTACCCAATTACCTCATTTCTGTTTATCTATTACAGCATATATGCAAATTACTATTCTTAATAGAGTATAAATTCCTTGAGGGCAGGAACTATTCCACTTTCATCTTTCTGTTTTCAGTGTCCAATCTAGGACCTGGCATATAATAGTCACTCAATAAATGATGATTGATTGATTAATTGATAGTTAGAAAAAGATATTTCTCATTAGAAGCAACAGTTGATTGAATACATTTGGAATTATTGCGAAGTAAGTCTAGAAAAATCAAAAGGGATCTATGATATTTATGAATCTATGACACCTAGCTTACATCTATGTTACAATGACAGTTTCTGAACGTATTACATGATCCAAAAAAATTAAATATAATCCTGTCTTCCTTTCCTACCAGTGATATTTTTGTTTCCTGAATGGACTATGCTTTTTTTATTCCAGCTAATACCAAATGGATCCAGTCATAGAATACCAACAGAAAGAAGTCCATATTCCAGTGTACTACACGCCGTGGAAGGATTTGCCCTTGTATTACTCTGCAGTTTCCAGGTGGCCACACGCAAACTAGCCGTTTTAATACTCAAAGAAATCCGAGCTTTATTTCTTGCCCTGGGCCAGCCAGAGGTATGGGATTTTTTTTTCTGAATCTTCGGGTATAATTCAGAGGTTAACATTAAAAAAACCCTATAAACTGCTTTTATGTTTTTATATACATCCTGCCACATTAGATGAAAAATGTCAATATCTTCAGTCAGACATCCTACTCATCTTACTCATGACATGCTGAAAAATTCAGATCACAGAGTTTGGCAGAATTCTATACCAAATGTCACCTACTCATTCATTTCCTCACCAAGGGCCTACTATGTGCTCAAGTGTGGTAGGTTCAATGAAAAAGTTATAAAAGAAAAATCCAGCCCCTCACTCTTCAGGTGGGAGAAGAGAGATCTGTTTACAATTTAATTGGAGACACAAAATGTATCCTATAGACAGGGGTAGGATTTTAAAATTCATTCATGTTATGAATCTTGACTCTTAATCTTTTAGTGCGCAGTTCACATAGAAGGCATATACAAATATTTACATCTGCATATGTATACATATGTGTGTATGCGTGTATACATGGAGTATCCCAAAAGCCTTAATATAACTTTCATATATTTAAATGTAAAATAGCACTAAAACTTTTGGGATATCATATAAATATGTTAACTATGTTTGTGAATAAATATATATATACACACACACAAAGACAATCTTGCTTCACTAACATATCTACATATGAAATCTTACAATAATAATGAAAATCTATAATAATATCTGCAATAATATTGAAGATCAAGTGTGTCAAAGCAATAAACTATATTAGTCAGACTAAAAAGTATAATATCAAATTCATAACAGTTTTGGTAAAATCTCTTAATAAAATCTCAGTGCTTTTAAATCGAAACTCAACTTATTTTAATCTTCTTTAGTCTAAAATCAGTAGGTTACAGCTAAAGAGCTAATAAAACTATATTAATGACAAGTGATGAGTAACACTATGTAATGAATGACTCTAAAGGTTCAACTTTCCTATTTTTCAGAAGGCTAGTTTCTGTTTATAATTCATTTTATTTTGGGGGGAGAATAATTATAAAGCCTGATTTCCCTTTCCATGCCACAAAACAAATAGTCTCCAAGGTAGGTGGACTAAAAGACTGCCAAAATTCATCCCCTTTCCGAGATTCTATGATTCTGAGTGAAAGAAAAGACCTTCTCCTCCGCCTCCTCCCTATCGTCGTTCCCCAAGCTACCTCAGCTGAATACTTTGTCTGAATACTTTCTGATGCCACTCAAGATAACATAGGACTCCATCCAACTTAGAGTACTTTCCACTAATCTGCTCGTAAGAAAAGTCAAAAGTTCTGTGAGATCAGAGAAAAGATCATTTCAAACTGAAGGGACTAAGAATGGGGAAATCAGCGAATCCTCATATGAGACATAAGCTATTACTGCAAAGCTGATAACAGATCACTTATGAAAAATAAGTAAAATCTAACGCCTTAAAATATCCTCTAGGTTAGGAGTCCAGATATACTAAGTTTAAACTCATTGTCCCAGCCACTTACAGTTAAAATAAAGGAATGTTTTCATAAACAATATACTTCATCAGTATTAAAATTTATGAAATTTAGAGGACAGGGCTAGAGGCTGAGCTGTGTAACACCCATATGAAAAACAAGGGTTTTCACTACCTCCTCCCATCTACCTCCCTACCCAAAGTAACCCTTCATGGGGCTTTTCTCCATTTAATTTAGTAAATGTTCAAACACCTAATAAATGCTTTACTGAGGCCTGGGGGATACAACCCATAAAATAACATGTTATCTTTATACACAACAGCAACAATTGATATCAAATGAACATTTAGTTCACGATTTGATATGTCATGTATAGAGGTATGTATAAACCTACATTCACACATATATGCATATATATATATATATATATATATATATATATATATATATATATATATATATCCACACAAGAGAGAAACCAGTCATTAGGTTGTTGAATGTGACAAGGTCTTCTCCATTAAGGGATGGCCACACTCTAGCATAGATATTCTAAAGAATTTATTCATGCAGCACTTATTAAACACCTACTCTGTTGATGTTCTATTCTAGATACTGGGTGAGACAAAGAGATTAATAAGATATAAATTCAAATAATACATAAAAATTTTGAAAAATCAAAAAACTAATAAAATTGTGTACATAAGTAGACAGCAAATTAAAATATGACAAAAATTAAAAATAGGTCACATTCGTATAATGCTTTTGTACTTACAAAATGCTTAATCCACAACAAACCTCTGAAGTAGGTAGTGTGAGTTTTTTTATTCCCATTTTTCAAATGAGGAAGCTGAGGCTGCAAAGGGTTAAGTGACTTGTCTAGAGTCACATGACTTTAGAGTAAAAGACCAAAGCATTTTCCTTCAAACTATTCATAAAAGAAGTCCAGAGGGCATTTCTAATTGTGGAGGACAGGAGAGAAGAGATCAGTGAATCCTTCATATTGAACATGTTATTACCATCGAACTAATAAATAGATCACTTACTAAAACAAGTAATATCTAAACCCCTAAAGAAAATGTGTTCTAAGTTAGGCATCCTGGTAGACTATGTTTAGGCACTGTCCTATGTACTTAATTATATAAGAAAGTTTTCATGAGCAGTATACAGTGTCAGTTTTATTTAGATTCCCTTGAGTATATATTGTTTTATGAAATTCAGTCAGGTACATGTCTTTTTCAGTGAAGTATAAATTGTGTCTAGTAATTATCTCCACTTAAAGCTCAAGAGACTACTCAGAAAGGGAGGAAAAAAAGTAAGTCTCTCTCCTGAGTCAACCATCAAGCTCTCCTAGGAGACACATTCCTTATCACCATCTTCCAGGCAGTTCTGCATCATCAACTAGACAGAGAAGGTAGGGGATGCAAGGGTTGGGTTTCTTTTACTGTGGAATGTAATTGTCTACCATTTGTGCAGGATGATGACAGACCTATGATTGATGTCATGGATCAGCTGAGTTCTTCTGTACTTGAAAGTTTTATTCACGTAGCAGTCTCAGATTCAGTAAGTATTCTTTTAACTGCACATTGTTAATGACTCCCAATTTGTAGCTCTCAACTAAATACCCCACTCCCAAAAGAAAAAAAGCATTCCACCACCACCACCACCAAATCCTGCTAATGAGGCAAAGAAAAGTATTGGGAAGAATTCTGGCTTTTTATTGGATGATTAATCAACCTGTTCGCAATATATTAATAACAACAAGAGCATCTTTCCTAACATTGGTCTAGTTTATCCTGGACTCTTGAGCCATAGAATTGATGCTACTAATTTCTTTGAGAGCTACAGTTTCCACAAGAATGAACAAGAATTTGACAAGACAAGAGATTTTATTAGCTTGACACTGATTTATTGCCACCTGAATGTAGTCTCCCCATTAATAAATATGCAGTCAGTTCTCAATTTTCTGCACAAATGGACAGTAGCATTGCACAGCTCACCATTTTATCATCTTTTTTTAAGATGTTTTTAGAAGTACAATGTTGGAATCCATGCTAACTGGGTAAATAATGAAAGAGGCAAACATCCTGGGTATGGACAAGAAAGAGCCCCATAATTGTAGAGAATATAGTGTAGAAAATCTGTCTGAAGATAACTGGAAAATAGTTATATAAGCATGTTTGACTTGAAGTTGTACACAAGGTTTCCATGATCTTCTAACAAAGATTAAACAAACCCCACAATAGTTTAAATATCCTTGTTTCTCTCTGAGGCATTAACAGTGATCTGTTGTTAGCTCTATGCTAAAATGTATGATTCCTAAGTTAGACAACTCGTGTTTACTATTGTTAATGAGTATTCCTCAAAATAAAATATTGTTCCAGATGTAAATTAAATTAGATCCTGGTGTATCTTCGAAGCATTTAGGATTTTGCATTCACATCTTGAAGATACTTGGATAACAGCATCATATGCAGGAACTCATGAGAGCCAAGAGATCTTGTATATCTAAGTACCTCACTTGGACTCTGTCAGCAGTTTATCCAAAGGCAATGTAGTCTCTTGGAAAGAACACCAGATTGAGATTATAACTTGGAAGTATCTGACTCATTTATTTTTTATTCGGCTTTAACATCCTGACTTTGAAGATGATGAAATCTAGGAATTTCTTTATTTTGTCTTCCAAGGTATTTTGAAATGTCTGATTTTGTGGTTTGGTGCCACAGGGCAAAAATAATACAGAGTTTCAGATCAGAATCAGCCTCGTTTTCTTGGAAATGCAGGGGAATGGCATTAATAAAAGCCATTCCAATTTATTGCCTCCCTAAGCCAAAGGAAAGAGAATATTACCATATGGGAAAAATAAAACTAATTCAGGGAGAAAATCAAGTCTTAGAGCACTTATCATGATTCTATCTAAGGTTATTAAGAAGTTGAGTAGTAGATTTTCAGAATTTGTAGTGTTTTAAAAGGCTATCATAAAAATTAATGGCATCATTTAAAGATGATGCTTTGCCAAAACTGAACACTGTAATTATAATAACCAAGATTGACTCCAAAAGAAAAGATGAAAAAAGCCACCTCTTTTCCTTTTCTGCCAAAGCAGGAGAATCTGGATGCAGAACATTTTGTATAGTATCAAACTGAGCTGATACACTGGTTAGTTTTTACTGAACTCTGTTTTATTTCCTCTCTAGTTTATTCTTTGCTATGGAAGAAGGGATATTTGGAAATGAAGGACATATATAAGGATAAAATATATCAATAAAAGTCAAAAAAATCCTTAACTTTTAGAAAACAGAGATGATACTTTGCCTCATTTACTGATTTGGTTAATTTAGTCCTTCAGTAGATACTTTTACTGAATTCCTAAATGCTGGAGGAACTGAATAGAACACAATTGTAAAAGAAACAATCTCTGCCCTAAGGAACGTATAAGCTGAGACACACAAATACACACACAGACTCTAAGTCTTGTGCAAGAAGGGATATGAGAGTGGCTGGGACCAAGTGCCCTGGGAATATAGAGAAGAGGATGATCCCAT
Source organism: Gracilinanus agilis (assembly GCF_016433145.1). NCBI lineage: Eukaryota > Metazoa > Chordata > Mammalia > Didelphimorphia > Didelphidae > Gracilinanus > Gracilinanus agilis. Next base: position 134,602,749 of record NC_058132.1, on the reverse strand, counting down.
CTTGTCGAGGTGCTTTAGAAAGACATCATGGAAGAAGTAGCTTTCAGGCAGGGCCTCCAAGAAAAAGTAGGATTTGGAGGTCAGAAATTGCCAGGTAATAATATGTTTTTTTTCTACCAACAGGCAACATTACCACTGACACACAATGTGGATTTGCAGTGGTTGGTAGAGTGGAATGCAGTCCTGGTAAATAGCCATTATGATGTCAAGAGCCCGTCCCACGTCTGGATATTTGCCCAGTCGGTCAAGGACCCCTGGGTTCTTTGCCTCTTCAGTTTCCTTAGACAAGAGAATTTACCCAAGCACTGCCCCACGGCACTCAGCTATGCCTGGCCTTACGCTTTTACCAGGCTTCAGTTGGTGATGCCTTTGGTGGATCCAAAGTGAGTCTTTTACTATCTATACTTTTCCATGATAGTATTCTCTTATCAGGAATAATGAGCTCATCATTTCCAGTGGGAAACTGATGACTATCATAGGGTACTTTTTGCTCAGTAAAATAAAATCCAATTTTTATCTTGCATTTTCCAGTTGTAAATGACTTATTTTTTCCTCGTTAAGCAATATGAGTGTTTGAAAGTTCTCTACATTTAATACTTGATGCTCCTGATAACCAGGAAACTGGACTTCATTCTCATTTTCTTTTCAATATCTGCAGTAGCCCCATTAATGCAAAGAAAACCAGCACCGCCAGCAGCGGAGACAACTATGTTACCTTGTGGAGAAATTACCTGATTCTTTGTTTTGGAGTTGCCAAACCCAGTATTATGAGCCCTGGACACTTGCGAGCGTCTACACCTGAAATTATGGCTACGACTCCAGATGGCACTGTGAGCTATGACAACAAGGTGACATGGCATGATTCTGAGGAATGATTTCGTTTATTTTTAGATCATTTGCATTGTGCTTGTCACTGGGATTCTACAATGAATTTTTTTAATAGTACAGACATTAAAAGGTGGTGTTTTTTTTTATTGCTCAAATATCCAAACAGTAACGTGTCATCCTTGTAGTTTTGTTCTAAGTTAATTGCAGTATGTATATATTTTTCCTATGAATTATCTTCAAGCAAAATGTTTATAATATGAATTTAAATCTTGTCTAACTTTGTCCTTTTTTGTTGGTGCATTAGAGATTCTCATAGTACTACCCAAATTCACCTATACATGTAAAAAATTAAGGGTAGAAATAGAAAATTAATTGGGACTCTAGAGTTTCATCCTACACTCCAAATTGCACTGGTCTGAGCTCTAAGGCCAAGAATTTACAAGAACAGTCCTGGTGTTTTTCTTCTTGGAAAAGCAGAGAAATGGAAATGGAGAAGTGTTAACAGATTTTTTTCTTAAAAGACTACTGAGTAGGGGTAACAGCATAGTGTATAGAGTACTAGACCTCAATGACCTGAGAACCTGGGTTCAAATCTGGCTTCAGATGCTTCTTAGCTGTGTGACACTGGGCAAGTCACTTAACCAGTTGCCTAATCTTTGCCCCTCTTCTGTCTTAGAACTGACACTAAGAAGTTTTATGGGTTTAACTTTTTTATTTTAAAAACCTGTTGAAAGACCTAATTGGCACTTACATTTATAAGAAATGGGGATTAGGACTGAATTTGTGATTTAATTAATATAGGGAACTCCCAGGTGACAGAACTCCCTATGCCAATACACGTCAATACATTCTTTGTAACTTAGAGTGGTGTCAAGCTCAAATGCAAAGGGATCCTTATAGGTTTTATATTTACTTAGAAAAATACAAATTAATATTTTCTATGTTGAATTGTATTTTTATTTATTGTATTACATATTTCCCAGTTATACTTCTATCTGGTTCCCTTTTACTCAGTTCTCTAGTTTGACCCCTCAGTCGCAGAGCACTGAGAGATTACAGTCACATAGCCAGTAGATATCAGAGGCAGGATTTGAACCCAAGTTCTTCCTGGCTTTGAGGCAATTGTACTATGGCTGGCTCTTGTTACATTTGTTACAATCCTAAATTTCTGTCCTCTGGACTTTATATCACATTTCTCTCTCTGCTCATTTAATATTTACCTTTAGTTAAAGATATTCCTTAATTAGGTTATTTGATCAATTACTTTGTAGATTTTGGAAGTAAAAATAAGGTCACCATGATACAATATTCACTATGCTTTGAGTTACTGGGAACCTATCATCAGTGAGAATCCAATGAGATCATAGAATTTCTCTCCCATATTAGGGGAGAGATTCTTTCTACCTTACCATATTTAATTTGTCTTCCATAAATAATGGCAATGCCTTGGGGATATGATTCAGTGTTTAAAAAATGAAATAACTGTTTATTCATTCAATCGAAGACACTATGTTAACACGTTACCTTTTTCACTTTTACTAAACACTTTTCAGGTTATAGGTACCCCATCTGTGGGAGTTCTGTTGAAACAATTGGTGCCTTTGATGAGACTTGAAAGCATTGAAATCACAGAGTCTCTGGTATTAGGATTTGGAAGAACAAATTCACTTGTTTTCAGGTACAGTCCTGAAATGAATCCATTTTAAACCTAACTGTTTTAATAGCATATTGTTGTACATTTGCTGTCTATTTAGTCACCTCTTTCGTAATTTATGGTTGGTAGACCCTGAGAACCTGAAGGTTTTAAGTCTATTGATTTTATTTTATCTGATGGAGCAAGTCCTCTTTGCTTACCACTGCACAACTCCATGCATGGTTAATCTTTAATCATTATGCCTTCGTTTTTACAGTTATCTTAATTGTGTCTTTTGAAAAATGAAATATTTTTCCTCTCAGAAGAGAATGGAAAGCTCTGAGATTCCGACATGGACCTCCAGGCAAATGGTCAGATTGTCTCCAGTAGAAGCAATTTACTTGTAAAGGGAGACTTCATCAAACTACGTCATGTTCATATCTCAAAGAATCACAAAATTTCAGAATGAGAAAAGATGGCCATGGCACTCTGTACCAATCCACAGCTGACAATAAAAATAACAATAGCCAACATTTATATAGCACTTTTACAGTTGGCAGAATGCTTAGCATGTCATCTTCTTTGATCTTTATAATAACCTTGTAAACCCTGTATGAGAGGTGCCAATATCATTCTCATTTTGTAATTGAAGAATCCAAGATTGAGAGAAATTAAGCGACTTGTCCAAGATTGTCCAGCTAGTAAGAGAACAAGGCTATATTTGAACTCAAGCCTTGTGGGCTATAAGCATGTTGCTCCATTTTTGTTTTTCTTTAACAAGAATTATTATTTTTATTTAATTTTTTATTATTCATTATATTATGTTTTGTCATATTATATATCATAATATTTATTATATAAAATAACAAGCCATGTGCCAGGCTTTACAAATATTTGCTCATTTGATCCTCAGAGTAAACTTGGGGGATACATACTATTATTATCTCCATTTTACATTTGAGGAATTCAAAGGTTAAATCATTTTCTCACAGTCACAAAGTGAGATAGTGTCTGAGGACACATTTGAACTTAAGACTTCCTGACCCCAGTCCTAGAGCTCTATCCACCATTTAACCGCACTCTGATAAGTAATGATATAGCCTTTGTTTGAAAATTGCTGATAAAGTTTTTGAGGACTTCAATGAGGAAAAATCATAGTAGAGGAAAACAAAAAAAAATACATATTTTCCAAAATCTTCATGGAGGCACAAAAAGAAAAGGCTCTAGAAGTACATGAGAAATAATAAATATTGCCAGGCCACTAGATGGTACAGTGGGATGGAGTGCCAGGCCTGAAATCGAGAGAACCTGGGTTCAAATATAGCCTCTGATATTTCCTAACTGTGTGACCCTGGGCAAGTCATTTAACCCTCTTTGCCTACCCCTTGTCCTTCTGCCTTAGAGTTTTACTAATATGGAAAATAAGGGTTAAGAAAAAGAAAAGAAATACTAGATATTTCAAAAATAAAGTTTGATTATAAAAATTAGCAGCTAAAAGTGGATCTGAAGAAAAAGAGTGGCAATTGTAAAAGACCTACTACAGCCATCAGGCTTAGGGAACTTTACCTTTTAAAAAATATTATTAATTCGGGTTAATATGGAGTAATCGAAAATTTCTAGATTTCAAGTCAGAACAATAGATTTAAGTCCTAGTTCTGCTACTCAGTAGCACTGTGGACTTGGACAAGTCACTTCCTTTCCTTGACCTCTGCTTCCTCATCTGTAAAATAAAGGACTTAGAATGGATGATCTGTAAAGGCCCTTTCGGCTTAAATTTTTAGTGGATTGCTGATAACTTGTTACTAAGGGACCAGTTAGCCAGAATTTTCTTATAGATGATTTAAGCCCAAAACACATAAGAGTAGTTACCTTGTTTGTAAAAAGCTTATAAGGTTTTTCATTAGCTTTTCAGCATAACCATGATAGAAGAGGATTTTTATTACAATTTTTTAAATGGGAAAATTGTAGTCTATGAAATCCAGTGATTTACCGTCTAAGGTTCTCTCTGAAAAGCCTTCAAAACATTTTAAAAATCTAAAAATTCTCACACATTCAAATGTCTGGCATAATAGATACAAAACATCTGGACAACTGACTAAAGGTTTGTTTTTTATTCAAGTAAGATCCACCCTGTTCTGATAACAGTGTTGTATTCACACTGCCATTCAGAAGTGATGGACCTTTAGATTCAATAAAAATACAAATCTGAGAATCTGGGCTCATAGACTCATCACAATTGAAAGTTTATCATATAGAATATATGACAGGACAGCTAGGTGGTACACTACATTGATAGAGGGCATCTCTCTCCTGGGAGTTCCCCATGCCAATTTACAATTAAATTGTAGGTCCAGTTCTTCTCTTTTAATGTGTCCAGCTTTGTTTTGTCCCAAAAACCCCAAAAGAAAGATACAGCCATTACCATGCCCCCTATTTTAGAGCACAATCACCCATCCCTATTTTTCACAATGATGGATTTCAGTCTTTTGTCGTTTTTTTCTTCTTCAGAGAATTGGTAGAAGAACTCCATCCGTTAATGAAAGAAGCATTGGAGCGAAGACCAGAAGTAAGTTTAATTGATTAGCTTCTTGGCTTGCTTAAGACACTTTTGTAAAGTAAAATGAAGTGAAGTCAACCCTCAAAAACAGAATCACATGGACGTGACATTGGCAGTGGATCTCAGCATTTTTACTTCTATTCCTTTTCTATAGGTAGAGAAGTTATAGCATTTATTAAGCACCCACTGAGACATTATTTCTGTTCTCAAGAGACATAGGCTCTAAAATTAGTAAAGCAATATATTTGATAGTTATGTAAATAATAGATTGCTACATTGTTCATTGATTTGACACATTTAAGTTTGAGATTGGTCTGAGGGGTAGGGACATTACTTTGTATTTTTTCATTTATTTGTATTTAATTTTTTTATTTTAATAAATGTCCACATAAGTTTTCCAGAGTCATATGATCCATATTGTCTACCTATCTTCTTCTCTCCCCCACCCACTCCTGGAGCTGACCAGCAATTCAATCTGTATTATATATGTTATTTATGTTTTTCAGAGGAAAGGCCCAGGATGGGAAATAGTCCATTATAAGATCCAATTAAGGTGGCATTCTGCATTGGGAGAAAAAGCTCCCCACCTGGAACTTCTTCCCTATACTTATTAAATTACAAGTCTTGTTAAAGAAAAATATAATAATCCCCCCAAAAAAACCTTGTCACCCATCTGGCAAGTGGGACTATTTAAGTCTTAACATTTCTGTTTTATAACTTTATTGGGGAGGAATCTCTTTTTCTATCACCTTATGATAGCAAACAGTTCCTGTTTTTCCCTTTTTGTCAACTTACAATAACAAATATTTTCTGCCAGGATTAAGTAGGCAGAAAAACAAACAACATCTCACTTCTTTAGAAAATTGAGCATGACTGGATTCTTATTATCATTGTTCTTCTAAAATATATTTTATTTCCTGAGAAAATGTTTGTATAGTTTTGATTATGCCTGTAAACAATGTGACCTCTTTTTAAACAGAACAAGAAACGCCGAGAAAGGCGGGATTTACTGCGGCTCCAGTTGCTGAGAATTTTTGAGCTTCTTGCTGATGCGGGTGTGATAAGTGACAGGTGAGGTCATGATCACCCTGTTCCCTGTTTTGTGATCCTATTTTTCACTGTCCCCCTGTATATTCCTAAGCCTGTAAAAGGGGCTGTTTATATCCTGGGAGGGTTAACAAGCTTAATTGGATCTGATGGTTGACTCTTCACTACTAAATTTATTGTTTTAATAAGGAGCTGTCTAAAAGCTTCAATTCTCTTCATTCTAGCACCAATGGAGCCTTAGAGAGGGACACACTAGCACTTGGAGCTTTGTTCTTAGAATACGTTGACTTGACACGCATGTTGCTCGAGGCGGAAAATGACAAAGAGGTTGAAATTCTCAAAGACATCCGGGCCCATTTCAGTGCGATGATAGCCAACTTAATTCAGTGTGTTCCAGGTAAAGTGATGCACCAAAGCTTGTCCTATTGTTTGCTTGAAACACCATTTGTGTTCATATTGAGTTTCTCCCTGATTGTCTTCTGCTTCTGTATAGCACAGGGATCGTGGATGGGAGGGTTTATTTATTTTTGGACAGTTGGAAGTGCCACGAGAACAGATTGTAGCAATTGAGGACAGAGTTGGAAAGAGAACAATAGTGAATTAATTTGACTTTGTGTTCCATGTTATTTCTGTCCTTTGTTGTTTTTTTCCCCATCTGAAATAAAAGAACCTATGTGATTTCAATAGAACAAAACTCATTCAAAGAAAGCCTTTGGAAGAGCTCATTATTTTTGTTTTGTTTTGTTTTTTTAACATGGTCTCTTGGTGTCATTTCAGAATAATTCTTACATTCTGGTCTTAGCCAATAAGCATAATTGACAAAGACATAGTTTCTGTTTTGTGTTTTAGTACATTCCACATTTGATTATTATTACATGGTTAAGCAGAATTGTCTGTCAAATAAAATGACTATAAAAGAAATCCAAAATGAACAAGAATATGAGTTTAGAGTAGTTCAACAAAAATTAAAATAAACTAGTCACATCAGTGAAATGAAGTCAGCCAAGCTGGTAGGCTGAGGTGTGGGGAGGGGTTGCCATAGTATGCACGTGACCAGTGCTTTGCTGAAAGTGGCACTTTGGGACCTTTTGTTTTGATATCAGGTAGACACAGCTTTAATGTGGTGTAATTGAAAGAACACTGGATGTGGGTTGGAGTCCTAACTCTTTCACTTCCTAGCTATTTGACCGTGTACAGATCACTAACCCTCTTAAACTTTATCTGGTTGAATTGGCAGTACCAAAGAGCACTTAGCATTTATTTAAGTATTTAAGAGAACCTATTATGTCAATTTGGAGTGAAATCTCTAGGAAAGACCTCTGTCTTTGACTTTGTGCTCTTTAACATTTTTCTCAGTGACTTAGATGACAGCATAGATATCCTGTCAAATGTGCATTTGACACAAAGCTTAATGTGACAGTTAACATGTTGGATGATGGAGTCAAGATAAAAAATATCAGAACAAGCTAGAACAGTGGACAAATTTAATGGAAAGGATAAACGTAAAGTTAACCTCAGAAGTACAGTTTGGGAAAGGTGTGGCAGGACAACAACTTCTAATCAAAGATCTAATGATTTTAAGGGACTAAAAGCTTGCTATGAATTATCTAGCATGACATGGAAAGCCAATAAAGGTAATGCTATTCTAGGATGCATTAAGAGTAATTTAATGTGCAGAATAAGAGAGTAGCAATCCTGCTGTGTTTGGCCCTAGTCAGAACACATCTGGATTCTCATAGAAGAAGGTAGAAAGGAGAAAGGAAGAGAAGGAAAGATAGGAGGGTTGAAGGAAGAAAGCTTTATCAAGTGTCCATATGTCAGGCACTGTGCTCTGTACTTTTATAAATAATACCTCACTTGAGCCTCACAAGAACCCTGGAAGGTAGGTACTATTAGAATCCATTTTACAATTGAGGAAGTTGAGCCAAACAGAGGTAGTGACTTGCCCAGAGTCACACACCTAGTAAGTGTCTGAGGCTGTATGTGAAATCAAGTCTTCTGGACTCTAGCCCCAGCACTTTATTCACTGCCTCATCTAGCTGCCTCTGGTTCTACAATCTTGGACATTAAAAAACTGAAGCCTGAGTAGAGGGGCGTGACCAGGATGATGAGGGACCTGGACTGGAGATCATGCTAATAGAATATAACTACTTGATGGTCAGCCTAGAGAAGAGAAGACATAAGGGAGATAACATTTCCACCATGAAATATTGCTAAGTGTACCAGATAGGAGAAAAAATATATTTGGTCTGCCTGGACCCAGAAGCTTGAATAAGAAACAATGGATAAAAGTTGAAAAGAGATAGAATTTGGTTTGATGTAAGGGAAAACTTCCTAACCATTAGAGTTGTCCAAAAGCAGTATGAGCTATTTTAGTAGGTTCCCACAACCGGGAGGTTTTTAAGTAAAAGCTAGAGCCAACAAGAATGAGCAAGGTTGAAGAAAGGATTCTTAGAAGTACGATGGACTAGCTAGCCCCCAGGATCCTTTCCAGCTCTGAGATTCTCTGATCCTCTGAAGCTGAATCTCCTCATTTATAAAACAGGAATGATAACACAGCCATTTCATTTCACAGGGTTATTGTGGAAGAGGTAATATGTATAAGTCCACATTTAACTATAAAATGCTAAGTAAATGATATCTATTGTTGTTATTATCAAGTTGGAATGTTGTTAATGGCATTATTATAGTTGGAATATGAGTAGTAATAATATTCCACATAAAAATTTAATATACATCTGACTATAATTGTTATTATAGGCAATTAAACCAGGTTGTGGTTTTTTTTCATCCCTTAGCCTTCTTTCTCTTTTGTGGCCATAAATTCAGAATCAAAATTTACTTGGAATAATTACACTTTTTCTTTAAAATAGACAATTCATGAAATTGCATTCCACAGTTCCTTAGAGCCCAGCTACTATGGAAGCAAGAAGAGAGGCTTAGAAATAAATGAATGAAAAAAAGCATTCTATGTGCAAAACAAAAATAGAAAAATTGAGAAAGTCTCTACTCTGAAGGAATTTACACTCTAATTAGCTAAAACAGTATATAAAAGAAAATTCAGCAGTGAGGCAGATAGAAAGTCCAAAAGTCCTAAGAGTATAGCAGGAGAGGAGGAAACAAGCAGGGTCCTTGGACCTTGATTGCAGAGACTTATCTAAGGTGCCAACTTTTGTTGTATCTACTCACTGCCTTGGGAATTAGGGGAAAATATATGCAAAGTAAGGCTCTCTTTTTAAAAAAAAAAATTTGACTTTCCATCTTAGAATACTACATATTGTTTCCAAGTCAAAAGAATGGTAAGGCCTAGGAAGTAATGAAGTTTAAATGACTTGCTCAGGGCCACACAGCTTAGGATATGTCTGAGACCAGATTTGAATCCTGGACCAAGCCTGGCTCTCAATCCACTGAGCTACTTAGCTGCTCCCAACACCTAAGTTCTCTATGGGCCTTATTTCATGAAATAAATGTCATATAAGCTAACAGAAATCTTAATTCATCATTTTTGTTTACTTGAAATGCATGTATATTGTGAGAGCTCAAACTGCACTGTTTCATTCCCCAGTTCACCACAGAAGATTTCTCTTCCCCCAGCAAAGTTTGAGGCACCATCTCTTCATCTTGTTTAGCCAGTGGGCAGGACCTTTCAGCATTATGTTCACACCTCTGGATCGTTACAGTGATAGAAATCATCAGATAACGAGATACCAGTATTGTGCATTAAAGGTAGGTAGTTGTCTTCTCCTCACCATGAAATACTGTGATCTCATTTTTTAGAAGTTCAAGAACTTTGCAAAGAAATTACCCATAAGATATGGATTTATATCAAAAGATGCAGGATGTTGTCAATGTGAGGATGCCTTTTACCATGCAGGGATGAAATTCTCTGAACTCATCTGGGCTAGTCCTCAGGATGACCACTGCTCTGTCATTAAAGTCTTTCTCACTTAGTAGAACATTCTAGAAGTTTTATTCCATCTAGGATCATTTCTAGGTCATGATAAGATATCAGAAATGGATGTACATACATATGTAAATGTATATGTATATAGGGGAGTATATATATTTGTGTGTGTGAATTTGTATGAGTATTCATATGTATGTATGTATAATGTGTATGTGTATATGTGTGTATATATACACATACAATGTGTGTATGTATATATATATACACATACAATGTGTGTGTATGTGTGTGTGTGTATACATACATACACACACATTGAGCTGGACCCTGCCTTATGTATGTCAAGCCTTAACACTTCACCAGTTTTTCTAAATAAATATCTTTTTTTTTCTTTTCCACAATTTACTCTTTTTGTTTATTGGCTAAAATGTTCATTATCCAAGCAAAATTTTAAAACTCAGCTTCTGCTTTGACACAGTACATCTCAAGAACCGACTTCAGAATCAGGAAGACCTGGTTTCAACTCTTGCCTCTGACATAATCACACAATTACTTTGAATAATTACAGTCTTTTTATTTAAAATAGACAATTCATGAAATTGCATTCCACAGTTCATTCGAGCCTAACTAATATAGAAGCAAAAAGAGAGGTTTAGAAATAAATGAATGAATGCATGTATAACCCAGATTGAAATGCTTGTAAACTCCAGGAGGGGGAAAAGAAGAAAGGAGGCAGACAACCTGAATCCTATAACTTTGGAAAACTTATGTGGTAATTTGTTTTTAAAATAAAATAAAGATAAAACATTAAAAAGGGGGGCAGCTGGGTAGCTCAGTGGAATGAGAGTCAGGCCTAGAGACGGGAGGTCCTAGGTTCAAATCTGGCCTCAGACATTTCCCAGCTGTGTGACCCTGGGCAAGTCACTTGACCCCCATTGCCTACCCTTACCACTCTTCTGCCTTGGAGCCAATACACAGTATTGACTCCAAGACGGAAGGTAAGGGTTTAAAAAAAAAAAACATTAAAAAGACATAAATGAATGAAAAAAGCATTTATTAAGTATGTACTTTGTGCCAAACAAAAAGAGAAAAATCGATGTTTGTTAAGTGATCCTAAGTAAACCATTCGCCTTTGGCAACTCATTGAGATTTTACGTCTTAGAGCAAGTGTCAATCTGCATTAATAAAGGGAGTTTTCTTCTCTGGGAATTCCATGTACCCAGTGGTCTGCTCCCTCCCCCCCAAAAAAAGTTCCCCTGATGATCATAATCCATTCACTGATCACTGTTTAGCCAAAGTTCATTTTCTTTTAAATGCCAAGAAATAACCGTTGCATTTGGAATGTCTTACTTCCTCACTAAGTCTAGTCAAAACCACAAAAATGCATAGCCTTCAAGCAAATGGATCGCTTAACAAGGCTAAAATTTAGGGCCTGACATTGGTAGTAGGATTAACTAGGCAATGTTTTAAGACATAGCAAATAGTTACCCTGTTTTGGACGATCCTCTTAAATTATAAATCTAAGCTCTCTTTCCAGCTTGCTTAGGAAATTCAATTTCAAGAAGAATATCCAAAGCTAACTAAGCCCCAACCTTACCTCTGCGTCTTTGCTTTTTTATTAGGCTATGTCAGCAGTACTTTGCTGTGGCCCTGTTTTTGACAACGTGGGCCTTTCTCCAGATGGCTATCTGTACAAATGGCTTGACAACATTCTGGCTTGTCAAGATTTACGAGTAAGTAGCTACCTTCTTTTAAAACCTGTTTTATATTTTGTCCTATCAAGTTCTTGAGAACTGTAACTAGTTTTCTTCATCGATTCCAAAATATACTCATGGTCTCAAGCAAGCATTCAAGTGATTTAGGTTATATACAACATCGAGACAATTTAGAAGAATGAAGTTTCACTTGGTGAAAGCTTACTATTTTTCTGTCTCTCTACATTAACTTCCATCTTAATGTGATAATCTAGTTTCAAGTTTGCTGCAAAAATATGATGAGTTTTTATCTGCTGCCAAGTACCAAGCAAAAAGGTATCAGGATGGAATGAGTTAGTTTGATCTTTTTCCTTGTAATAACTCTGACCTGCTTAACACTCTTTTCTGCTTCCCAGCCCTGGCAGTAAGCAGGGTTACCTTCTTTTTTTTCCCCTCATACCCATTGCTAGTGCAGACAAAATGTTAAGTGTAGAGGCTTTAGCTAGAAGCAAAAATATAAAAAAATAACTTATTAGTTGATGGGGAAAAAAAAGGTCACAAGTTTATAGCTTCTAGGTCTTTTCTAAACAAATTAATTTTATGATTTTTGAAAGTTTTGGCAACCATTATTTAATCTTTTCATTATTTTTAGATTAATTTATCATGTTTAATAACAATTAAAGATTTTAATTAAAAAGGAGGATCCTGGGTATTGTATTTGTTTTGAAATATTGATATATGATCCATTTATAGATAATGCTTAGTAACCAAACTCATAAACAATATTCCTTCTAAATTTTTAAGCTGTAATTACAGTCATGCTGCATGACCTACAAACTATACATGAGTAGAACTTAGTGTTGTAATCAAATAGAACTTATAATAAAGTTAATCTCCCTGAATATATATAGGGTAAGTTATTTAATGATTGTTAAATGATTAGTGTGCTACAAGGTAATTTGACAAATCAAAGTTTAATAGGTTTTCTTTTATCTTTGTTAGATCTATGATTGTTGCTAGTGTTTGCATTTTTCCTTTCCATAAACTCTCTAATCCTACACACACACACACACACACACACACACACACACACACACACACATTTATTTGCCCAAGCACACACAATCACATGCATTAACACAGACACTGGTCATTATAAAATACTTACTTGATTTTTGGCCTCTCTTCCTGAAGGGATGGAAAAGAAAGAAAGGAGCCACAGACTAGGGGACAGTGAAAGCCCAGGATGATGGTACAGGAGAAGAAAGATAGTGAAAATGGGCACAAGGAGTCTTAGGACAGAGGGAATGGAAAAGAGAATCTTGGAGTGGGACAAGGCAATCGTATATTCAAGCAAGTAGACTACTGATTCTAGAACTTGTAGAAGAGATGCTATTTGGCCCAACTCCACATCCCTCTCCAACACTTCCAAGAATATACACACTCATGTCAGACCAACTGACCTTCAAATGTATTCATAGTAAAATGTAAAAGACTAATATTAAATAGACATGAGGGCAAAGGTTGGCAGAAATGGCTGACAGCAAAACTTAAATTTTCTACCAGCTTGGCATCATAGCACTGTGTCATTTTATTCTTCATTATTACAGCCAGCACCATTTTCTTTCTGGTATGTCATTCCTACTATCCCTTTGTTGTAGGATCATAAAGCACTCTCAAAAAATAGGTCTTAGAAGCCAGAGAATGGGATGGTTTGCTGATTTCAGGACTTTGGAAACCTGAATCAGATGTAGTCCATGAGCAGTTTGAACTTGTCCTCTGTCGTGGAATGCCAGAGAATTTAGAGTTCAAGGGTAGAATGGGAACCATGCCATACAGCTTCTTCAATAACTCATCATGGTCAGACACTCTGCTTCCTTGCCACTGACCTCTAAGGCCCTCCTCTTTGAAGGCATGGGCTGACATTCTCTGGGGCTTCTCTCACCCTCTTTTCCCAGAGTTAAAGAATAAAAGTGTAGCAGGATCCCAAATTTCAGAGTTCTTTTCAAGACGTTCTTATCTCTTTAGTCTCTCTTTCCTCCAAGACACTGCTGGTAAAGATCCAATGTTTAATACCTCAGTCCCTTTATTTATCAGTATGCCCAGACTTCTTCCTCCCATTTCTCTTCTGTACCAGCCCATACTTGCTCACATTTTCTCTGGGGAAAGAGCTACTACTGAATGGGAGAAAGGATAAGTCTGGAAGCACCTCAGAAAACCTTTGTCCCATAGCAGTCCCGATTATCTAGAACTTTGCTCAGCTTTGATCAAAAGATATTTCAGGACATACACAGTTGAATTCATTTTAAAATCTTAATATATAGCTGAGTGGCAAGAGAATTGGCTTCAAGCAAGAAAGACTTGGGCTCATGTCCAGCTTCTAACACTGGCTGGGCCCCTTTGCCTATAAATGACCTGGGAAACCCTTTAAAACAATAAGTTAGAGATAAAAATTCCTACATGTATTGGCAGAAAAAGTTTCTTTTAAAACAATTAATTGTAGAGGAATTACCAACCTACTTTAAAAGCAGGAGTTTCCTTACTCCAAAGTTTTCCATACCATTGAAATCATAGGGTCCATTTTTAATTAGTATATAGTATTTCTATGACCTTTCAGAATTAAAAAAAAAGATTTAATACTATTGTGTTGATCCATATTTTTCTCTGCATAAAATTCAATTCTAATTTTCTGTTTTTGTTATGAAGAATTATGCATTCAACATGCAAAGAATACTAATAGAAAATTGAATCAGATCACTTGTGTAAGTCACTGACGTTTCTCCATCACCTCCTCCACTTTGTCTAAAATATTTTTTGCTTCATCATAGACATTTTCCATAGGGGCCTGGAATATTCTTTCTGTAAAAAAGAAATAATTCAGTGCAACCAGATATTTAAGGTTGTTTTGTGTGTCTTCAGGTCCATCAGCTTGGCTGTGAAGTTGTGGTCTTGTTATTGGAACTAAATCCTGACCAAATAAATCTCTTCAACTGGGCTATTGACCGGTGCTACACAGGCTCCTATCAGCTTGCTTCTGGATGTTTCAAAGCCATAGCAACTGTTTGTGGAAGCAGGTATGTATGTTGTTATTGAGTTCTTTTGAGTTTTGTTAATCTTCACAATGCCATTGGAGTTTTTTTGGCAGAGATACTGGAGTGGTTTGCCATTTCCTTCTCCAACTTATTTTACAAGTGAGAAAACTGTGGCAAATAGGGTTAAGTGACTTGCCTAGGGTCACACAGCTATCAAGGTCTGGAGATAAATTTGAACTCAGAAAAATGAATCTTCTGGACTATAAGTCTAGCCCTCCGTCCTCTGTGCCACCTAGCTACCCAGAGAGAAATATAAATTTAGATGTAGATATAAATAAAGATGATACAGATATTGTTGATATTGATATTGGTAGAGATCAGTGATGGGCAAACTACAGCCCACAGGCCAGATGCAGCTCCCTGAAATGTTCTATCCAGCCTCGGGACATTATTCCTAATCTGACGAATACAATGAGTGGGATACAATACAATGACACTTCAAAAGAGTTGCCTTAGAAACAGACTGACAGATGAGCATTTCCTTTCCTTTGGCCCCCTCTTTAAAAAGTTTGCCCATCACTGCTCTAGACCATTACAGTAAAGTTGATAATATTTAATAAATGCCTTTTGTGGTAAGTGATAGATGATAAAGATGTAATAGAGATATCAATATAGATGATGTAAGTGTAGAAATAGTCATCTCAGTGTAAGAAATTTCACTTGGAAAGTGGGGTTAGATTTGTTCTTAACAGTGCAGTTCATAATAATATTTAACTATCTGAACAAATTAAAAAATAATCAATGAGAATGCAGAATAACCCAGAATACTCCAAAGGGAAGAATGTAGGGGGGAAAATGCCAGATTTAGCATCCTAAGTACTATCCAGAAAACATTCGGGTTATTATGTGCAGTTCTAAGTGTTGTTTTTGTTGTTGTTTTTTAAAAGAATGATATTTATAAAATGGAGAATATGCCTAAAAAATAAGAAGGCAATCAGCATGGAAAGAAGATTCAAAGCTTTCTTATATGATGATTAGATGAAGGAATTGGGTATGTGTAATCTGAAGCAGAGAAGTCTTAGAGTGAGAGGGAGATAAGATAGCTGCCTTAAATATTTGAAAGACTTTCACTTGGAAGAGATTAGGCTTATTTTGGGTAGCCTTGGAGGCAGACCTAGGACTGCTTAGTAGAAGTTCCAGGGAGTCAAACTTGGGTTCCATATCAAGAATGATTCTGTGATGATTAAAAGAGCTCAGAAGAATGGGCTGCATATTTCGGTGGACATTAATGAAATGCAGAATTTGGGTGATCTGTGAGAGTTTTTATATATGGGATTCTAACATAGGGGAACTTGATTGTCATGGATAACTTACAAAGTTCTGTACAACTCATTTATTCAACAAACATTTATCAAATACCTACGATGTCCAAAACATCATACTAATTACAGAGATTTAAAAACATGTCCCTGCCATCAAGGGATTAACAACCCACATGGGAAATAAAGCTATAGAGGTATATAACTATACTGTGTAATAAATTTAAGTTACTAAAGGAGGTGAAGAAAGTGTATGAGAATTCCAGGGAAGGAGAAATCACTTCTCATGCATGGTCAGAGAAGTCTTTAATGGAAGAGAGGATTTGTGCCCTCCCTCACAGATGCCATTGTAGTTTAAAAACTTTGTTATTAATTTGCATTTTCTTTTATATTTATGTATTCACTAGTTGTCTATGCACTTATGTGTGTACTAGTTGTCTTTTCTTAGGAGAGCATGCTCCTTGAAAGTAGAGATTGTTTCATAAATTGCATTTCTGTCTGTGGAGCCTAGCCTAATGGCTGTCATGAAGCACACTTAATCAAGAAAGAATGATTATTAGGCTTTGAAGGATTTCAAAAGATAGAGGCCCAGAGAAAAAAGGGATGAAGTACATTCTTTGTGTAGGAAAGAGTGTGACTTAGGGGGATGTCCACCCCAAGAGTGTGAAGATTTACCCCAGTGGAGTAGATGAATGAGAACAATTTGTATCAACAACCATGAAGGTAGTTGAAGCAGGCACTGTGGAGCACTTTGAACTTGGTCAAACACGGAAGACACCAAGGTCATCCACTACTCCTGGGCTATCACTAGTTGTCCTGACTTTTTTCATTGGACTTTGATGACTTGGGAAGAGAAAGTGAAGCTTGACACCTTTGCACAACTCCAACCCACTTAAAACCAATTCGTGAGTAAATTAAGACATCACTCTTTGATGTCGTTCATTGGTCCTCTTCAAAATGAAGGAGAAACACTTGAGAAACATTATGAACAAAGTCATGTAGGTGGGGAAGTACTGGGTAAATTAATTCAGGAAGTAGCGAATAGTTCCACTTGGCTGGATTATAGATGGAAGATCTCCATTTACATAAAAGGAAGCCATATTAGCTCTCATTCTACCAAGAGAATCATTTTTACAATGTCTAAAGTTAGGAACTCTTTTTTTTTAACCCCAAACCCTAGGGAAGAGTTATGGGGGGATCTAGAAATGATAAAGACCACTCAAGTGAAAATGTCTACATGACAACAGTTTCTTCAAAATAATCTGTACAAATTTTTTATTATATACTTAGTAACCACCAACAAAAAAAATTTCACTAAACAAACGCATAAAGAAGATTATATGCAAAACCCGCAAACTCCACATTGTTTATAATTTGTTTAAAAATATGTAAATTACATATGTATACTAACTTCAACATCCTCTGCTTTTGAGTTCCTTTTAGATTTGTTTTACTTGAATATGTTTTTCTCATGATTTTGTTGTTATATTTTATTATTTTTATTCTCTTCATCTCTTGATATTTTCCCTTATTTTCTTCAAATTTCCAATGTGTTATTTCAATAACATAATACAGTTCATTCCATTCAGATATCTCAATCTATTCAGCCATTTCTCCCATTCATTACATTTGTGTTATTTCTAGTTATTTTGTCATAACAAAGCTTCCATGAATATTTTCTTACACATACTCAAAAGTACTTGAGCTTAAACCTTTACCTCTAGCTTAGAATCAATGCTGAGTATTGATTCCAAGGCAGAAGAAAGGGCTAGGCAACTCTGATTAAGTGATTCACCCAGGCTCACATAATTAGGAAGTGTCTGAGACCAGATTTGAACCCATATCCTCCTGACTCCAGGTCAGTTGAGCTGCCCCTGAAAACTGATAGACCCTTATTGCTTCAGACTGATAGTTCAAGATCATTGCTTAAAAACATACTTTTCAATGAAAAATAAAAATAACTACATCATCTTCCTATGTTCTCTAAAAACTAATGTTCAGCTATATTCTTTGAGTTTCCCCAGTACTTTGGGGGAAAAGATGGACATTTTCTAGAAATTGCCCCTTGACCTTGCATCTCATCAGGGTCCCTCGAAAACAAGCTGCATGTTCATGGGACTGGATGCTACCCCAGATAATGGGGCTTACCACAGGCTAGAAGGGACTTCAGAGGCCTTGCAATGGAATTTGTCAATTTTACAGAGGAAGAAGTAAGTGCCTGGGTCAATCTGAAGCAGGTTTTCTGTAGGACACCAAGAATTCCATAAGATTTGTACAGATTTTAGCAAAATATGGTCCTGGTGGTGTATATTAACTTAGAACCAGATGGGCAAAAGTGATTAAATTAAATACTGACAGGAACATGGAGAAACAGGTCTAATATAATATTGCTAGAGTAGCTGTAAATTTTTCTTTAGAAAACAAGATGGAAATATGCATTAAGAGCTGTAAAGCTGTTACTGCTCATTGAATTAGAGATCCCATTTCTAGGGTTAGGCTCTAAGGGCAATGCCGAGAAAGTAAAAAGCTGTGTGACCCTGGGTGAGTCGCTTAAGCTCAGTTGCCTAACCCTTTCTTCGGCATTGGAATCAATACTTAGTATGGATTCTAAGATAGAGGGTAAAGGTTTAAAAAAAGGCTACCAGTTTTTAATTCCAGTCCATTTGAGTCCAGGGTTATTTAACCAAAACATCATTTTTATGAGGTACCAAATTCTGAGAGTTTACAGAGAATAAATCTTAAAGTCATTGTTCATAACTATTTATCAACACATCTATATGTATATGCACATATACACATATAGGAAGTGTTTATATATGTGTGAAATAAATATCAAGGAATATATAGTAGTTGGAATGTCATGTTTTGATTTTTCATCAATAGTGATCACAGAAATTTCATTCTACTTTTTATTCTCTGTAAATACAGTGGCCAAAGAACTCCACTTAAACAGCCCAGTTTTCCTCCTACTGCTTAAGAGAGTTCAAAATCAAAAACATGATTATGGAAAATTAATCATCGTGAGAAGTTCCCAAGGGATTCTGACAGCCTTCTTCACCTGTGTTTTGCTTATCTTTGCAACTTCTTTGATAGCCACGTTGTGTTTTTTGTTTTTTGGCTATGTTAGCACTTTTACTTGGGAACTGAAAAACTGGCTTGTCATGTCTGACTCAGTTCCCTTTTCTCTGAAAAAATAAAATTTGTTAATATTCACCCACAGTGAACTTAGTTTGAACTATCCTAGGCAAATTTAATCCTTGAGCCAGGTGCCCCATAAAATAACAAACTGCATTCCATTGAGGAGATCCAGGTATTTTTCCTGAAGGAATGCAAATAAGGAGTACATGATTTTAGCAGTATATGTTGTAATTTCAACCACAGAAACGCCAATCAGAAGACACAATCAGTAAAGTCCTCTAGGTTTAAAGCATTTTTTTAAAGTTGTTGCTCTTGGCATTTTAGGATTCTAATTTTTTTAAACATTTGCATCTTTTACAATCAGTCACTAAACATTATCATGCATCTATATACCAAGCACTATACTCTCTCTGGGGATACAAAGAAAAGCTGCAGACAGTCCCGTCCTCAAGGAGCTCCCAATCTAGTTAGGGGAGCCAGCATGTAAACAACTATATCCAAATAAGGTCTATACAGGATAAATTGAAGATTATCAATAAAAGGATTTGTATTTCTGTCTTTTCTCTTAGCCTACCTTGTGACATCAGATAAGAAAAGACAAATTATTAATGTTTTCTCTTTTTACTTGGGAACTTTCCTGACTCTTTCCCCTACCAGCTGCTGGTATACTTCTCCCAAAAAATTTTACTTTGTACATACTTTTTTATAAATGTATTTTTTTCTCTGATAAAATGTAAGCTCCTTGAGGGCAGGCACAGTTTAATTGGTGTCTTTGCATCTCCAGCACCATGCACAGTGCCTGGAACACGGTTGGTGTTGAATAAATGCTTGTTGACTGATTGATTTTCTTGTGCAGTCATGTATGGGACCTAGCACAAGCTATAAAAGCTTTTCATTAGAACAGTGAAGCATCTTCACTCCAATTACACATTTCATGTTTCACTGTGTCAAGGCAGGCCCATGTAGGAGAAAGAGACCAGTATGAGAGCCCAACAGCCTGAGTTTATATCCTGTCTTTGCTTTTTTTCTAGCAATGAGATCTTAGGGTAATCACGTATTTTCCCTGAGTTTTAGTTCTCCCATCTATAAAATGGAGATAATAATATCTACACTATCTCGTGGCATCATGACTTGTGAACATCAAATAAGATAGTTTTTCAGTCATATACAACTTTTTGTGACCCCATTTGAGGTTTTCTTGGCAAAGATACTGGAATGGTTTGTCTTTTCCTTCTGTTTATTTTATGGATGAGGAAACTGAGGCAAACGGATTAAGTGACTTAAGCAGGGTCCCACACCTAGCTAGTGTCTGAGGCCAGATTTGAACTCAGGAAGATGAATCTTCCTAATCCCAGGCTTGACACTCAATCCACTGTGCCACCTAACTGCCCCTCAAATGAGATAACATAAACCCATGTTTAGAGCTGGAAGGTACTTTATACATAAAGTGATTTACAAGTCTTAAAGCATTCAAGATTAAGCTATTAAAGAGCTATTGGTACAAATTAAAATGTTTCGGGTTTAACCACCTCCTTTGACCACCACCACTTTTATGTTGTGTTTCCCATTAAAATGGAAGCTCCTTGAGGGGTCAGAGTATTTCAATGTTTAATTGTACCCCTGGGTAGCTAGACGACACAATAAATTGAATGTCAAGCCTGAAATCAGGAAGATTCATCTCTCTGAGTTCAAATGTGGCCTCAGAAACAAGCTGTGTGACCCTGGCCAAGTCACTTAACACTGTTTGCCTCAATTTCCTCATTTGTAAAATGAGCTAGAGAAGGAAATGGCAAACCACTCCAGAATCTTTGCCAGTCAACTCCAAGATAGGATCAAAAAGAGTTGGACATAACCGAAATGACTAGACAACAATAACAACAAATTGTACCCCAAGCACTTAGTAGACAGCTTGGCACATGTTAAATTAAACATTTAATAGATGCTTTCTATTCATTCAACCATTTATATTGTAAAGCAATAAAAACATCGCCTCATTTTCTACAATAATGTGTTCCTAAAAAGTTACAAGATTAAAGCATACTTTATGTGCCAGAAAAAAAATTGTGATTAATTCTATTTTTGATGAGGCGAGGGGACCAGACCTGTGGCTTTATTGTGTTAGAGAGCTCCATACCAGTCTGTCACCTCTCAGCCTTACATCAGACATTCTTATCCTTTTTGAGTCTCGTGGGCATCTTTAGCAGTCTGGTGAAGTCTGTGGACTTTTTTTCAGAAAAAAAAATCAATGCATTTTTTTACATGGATAATTAAAGGAAAAGTTAGCTTTCAGTGGCTGGAGAAAGTAAATGTTTTATTTTTTTGTGTATTCAAGTTCATAGACCTCCTCATGTCTACTGGGGTCCAAAGATCCCAGGATAAGAACCCCTGCCTTAACAAGTTGCCTGGTACCCTGCAAGATTAAACACTGTGACAAACAGATAGGATGTATCAAAGGTAGACTTAAGGCTTCATGACTTTGAGGTCAGCTATTTAACTATGCCATGCTGGCACTCTTGATGAATTATTTTAAAATTATTAAACTAAATTTAAAATGATTTATTAATCATTAAATGATCATTAAATCATTAAATAAAATCATTAAAATGATTGATTATTTTGTAAAACAAATAGCCCTGCCTCGGTTTCCATGTTTTACTAATATGGATTTCATATTTTATTTATTTATTAGAATTTCTATTTTAAAGATTATATATTTGTTTAATGTGTTTTATAGGTGTATATATATATGACTAGGAAATGATTCATTAACTTTTTAAAAGGCAGTAGTGTACATTTTTGTTTTTGTTTTTGTTTTTTATTTTAAACCCTTAATTTCTGTATATTGACTTATAGGTGGAAGAGTGGTAAGGGTAGGCAATGGGGGTCAAGTGACTTGCCCAGGGTCACACAGCTGGGAGGTGTCTGAGGCCGGATTTGAACCTAGGACCTCCAGTCTCTAGGCATGGCTCTCAATCCACTGAGCTACCCAGCTGCCCCAGTAGTGTACATTTTTAATGGCTTCTTTACATTTAGTGTTTTTTTTTAGTTTCAGAAAAGAACTTTAGGCTTTTTTATAGAAATAAATGTTTTTTCATAAATCTTTATAAGCTGTGATAATCAAGTTTTCAACTCCACACCTCCTTCTGTGCCTCTTGTTTTAAGACAGACTTTCTAAATAATAGTGAAAGTATTCTAGTGTTCAGGCATCTCAAACATAGACCACACACTACAAAGTATATTGGATAAAAACAGTCTGGGATTAGTGGTTAGAGTCAGTCCTAAATAAATAGGATAAATTGGATTTAGTCATATTTAATTATCTGACATTACTATTAAGTTATAGTCTTTCATTTTCTATCTCTTCCCCTAAAAAAAGGAAGGTGATTTCTCAGGCCACTTTTTAAAAGTTGATTACCCTTCATAGCTATGTGAATTAGCATGGGCCCAATGCCTAGAAAATGAATTGAGACAATGGGCTTAAAATAAATTTATTAGCCTGAGGGCTTTGTTTTCTGATTTGGGAGCTGAGTTTCCATGGAAAATGCTTTGTGTGAACTAAGTTCCTGCAGTTGAAACCCTGGCAAGACTTCTTTTTGCCTGGAGATATTGAGAGGAGATAGAATAAACATCCTAAGGAGCGGATGTAATGTGTGAATAGTAGTGAATATACTTTGGTACCTCTTTTTAAAAAGTCATGGAGAAGCAAGACATTATTATAATTACATGCATGTTACCCCAGCCTACAATTAGGCCTAAAGGAGAATATCTTATATAGGCTAGCCCTCTATATTTCAGTCCTGAATTCAAAAATAAATTCAGTTTCCTGAATTAGAAAATTCAGGTTTCCTAGTTGAGATCAATTAGTGATGGTAGCCCATTTTTCAGATGATTTCTTCATTTTACAGGTCCAAAAATTAAGACATTTCAAGATTAAATGCCTTTTGTAGGCCTAGACGATGGGATGCCTATTTCTTCTCAGTAGCTCATCAGAATAGACCCCTGTGACAAATTTATGGAAGGACTTGGATGAAAGTTGTACTGATGGGCAGGCATGGGTGCACTGTGACTTACATCATGGAAGAGAAACTCCTGATTACTGAGGTCACAGGATACATTTGGGAATTGGATCAATATAAAATGACATCATTTCTATAAAATAAAGTCATTCCTAAATTTCCTTTTTTTACAATTATGGATTTTATATCTTGTATTTGTTTGATGTGTTCTACAGATGTATATAAATATATTTTATCACTAGAAAAGTATTAATTATTAATTAAAAATAAGGGAGTAGTATACATCTGTTTTCTGATATTTAGGGAATTTTTAAATTGCATTTGACTTCTTTGGTATCCCCAGGTTTTTCCTTTAATCTTTCATCGTATGTAACTAAATATGTCTATGTTATATTTTGTATTTTATGTTGGAACTTTATGTAAGATTGGGGTCTTGATTTTTTTTAAAGGATCTAGTAGTTTGGGTTTAAAGATCAAGAAGTAAAAGTCCTTGAATCCTCTCTGTTTAAATAGTGGCCCAACCATTCCGTTGATCAGATGCTAAGTATCATTTTATCTCAAGCAAATCCCATCCACACACACACACCTATAATATAGGACTCTACTACAGAACCCCTTTTGGTCAGATGTGCCCTTGTCCTCGGCCATCCAGTGGCCCAGCTCCAGAACTGGAGACTCTTTGGGACATAGTCAAAGGCCATGTCATCTGTCAACACAAGTAAAATGTTTTTTTCAAAGATTCCCATATTAGGCTGGCCATAAAAGGCAATATGTTTGGGCATCTCTAGGTTCCTCAAAAATTATAGAAGCCCTTTAAATTTATTAAATGGGAAATTGCCTTTATAGAGATAGCTTCATGCACCGATGATTTTAAAAGAAATGGGCCTGCATACCAATCATTTTTCATATCAGTGTTTTCCCAGACCTCACTCTCATCTCTTCTTAAACTCTCTTCCTGATAGGCATGTATTTGTAGCAGGCTTGTACCTTTCAAAAAAAATTCCTTTAAAATTGGAATTTCTTAGACATAATTACTACTGGGAGTTAGTCCTAAATCAAAAAGGAAATGACAGGAAAGGGAGCAGGTAGGGAATGTTTACGCCTCCAGGCTAACCGCAGCACTCTGAGGTTAGACTAGAGGTGAATGTCAGTCATTCTACATTTACAAAGATGCCATTTATCAATTGGCCACCTCACCCCTGAGTGTAAAGAATGACCCATTTTCTGCTCTAGAAAAGAGCAAGTGTTAGAAAATGTACACATCAAATAGCAGGCGTCTTTAAACTAGTGTTACATAGCAAGAAATAATACATTTAATAATCATAAATCCTATTTAGGTATCCCTATAACAGCCATGTAATTAAAGATATGCCCAAGTGCACCATGTATAATGAGGACTAAGCTAAGAAATAACATGCTTTTTTGGTCCCATTTATGGGTTTTCGTGCAAATGTGTCTGTGGAAGGATTCAAGTATATTTATTGCAGATTGTAGAAGTACCAGATTTGGGAAAAGAAAGGTATGTTTTTTGTCTCTATGTCTGGTGATAGGAGGAGTAGCAGAATGAGGAGGCATGGGTGAATGGGAATGGTACTTGCAAATAGAAAGGAAATGAATGTGCTTTTTTAATGGGCCACATAGAAGTTTTGTGGACCTAACTGATGGCTTTTCAAAGTTGTCAGCTACACTGGCTTATAAAATTGGGTCATTTTATTTTTCAGGAACTATCCCTTCGACATAGTGACTTTACTAAACCTTGTCCTATTCAAGGCCTCTGACACCAACAGAGAGATTTATGAAATTTCCATGCAACTCATGCAGGCATGTATTAATTGCTTTTTTTTTAAATGTTCTGCTTTTAAGCATAGAACAGAGAGATATCTGACAATTTCTCATACAATACTAGTTATAAATATGTGTGTATGTTTGTGTGTGTGTATTTTCTTATTTCATTGCTGTGGCCACTTTCTAGTGTGAAAACTTCCTCTACCAACACAAATGAGGAATTATCTATAAATTAGTTTTAGGGACTTGGTTTGCTGCTCGACAAGGTTAGGTGAGTTGCCATTGGTTCCACAACTAGCATATGTCAGGAAGAGGACTTGAACCTAGGATTTCCTGACTCTAAGGTTGGCCTCTATTATACTTCCTGCCTACCTGACTCTCATCTCTATCTCTGTACACACACACACACATATATAAAATTAATGTTGTATTTAGATTATATATATTATTATACATTGTATGTTATATAACATTTATATTTTTGATACTAATAAGCTGAAAATGTTTTATAACAAGCTGAATCTATATATATTATATATGAAATATAATATATTTAATTATGCATAATTAAATACATAAAATATATATACATGCACATATGTTCAGCTCATTAGTCCCAAAAATGTCAGTAATTAAATTATAACAAAAATAATTTTTATGTTTAGTACAGGAAAATATTTGATCCCTTATCCTTGAGTGCCTACTTCAAGATATTCATTAATTTCATTTTTGTAAATAAATATCTTGTAAATTACATAAACATATTAAATTCAAATGCTAACAGTTAAATCATTGACAAGGTATTTTTTTGTCCATTTCTCATTTTTCTATCTACCTCTTCATAGATTTTAGAAGCAAAACTTTTTGTATACTCAAAGAAAGTGGCTGAACAAAGACCTGGCACTATTCTCTATGGAACCCATGGTCCATTACCACCTCTCTACAGTGTATCACTAGGCCTGCTGTCATACGAACTGGCCAAGATGTATCCTGAGCTCACTCTTCCCCTTTTCTCAGGTATCTAAGGGATTTTTAATAATGTTAAATACAATAATTTACTTGATTATAGAAGTCACTTTCCCTCTTGTCATTTCATTTCAAAGCATATTTATATTGATAATAATATTTTGCTCAGAGTTGCTTTGGCTTCATTATGCCAAAGTGGCTGGCATATAGTAGGTGCTTAATAAATGTTAGCCTTTATAATTATTATTATTATTATTATTATTATTATTTTGATGGAATACCATGCTGCCTTTCTTTAGAGGTGAGCCAGAGATTCCCTACAACGCACCCAAATGGGCGTCAGATCATGCTCACCTATCTGCTTCCATGGCTTCACAACATTGAACTGGTGGACAGCCGGCTCCTCCTCCCAGGCTCAAGCCCCAGCACTCCAGAAGATGAAATCAAGGACAGAGAAGGGGAAGTTACAGTTTCCTTTGGCCTAAAAGGAAATGGTTGGGGTTCTCCAGAGGCTACATCACTGGTCCTTAATAATCTTATGTATATGACTGCCAAGGTAAGCCAAGAGAGGAAACCCTCCTAGCATAGTCAAGCTGCAGTTGTTTTTTTAAATTTTATTTAAAGTGCTGCATGCTGTAGCCACTAAGGGAAAGGGGTTGCTAGCATTCTCACTGTTCATCATGACATTGTGTAAGGAGTAGCCTTATGGAATGATTGAGCAGTGGCATCTTTTGACAGATTAAAAACTTAGGAGATGTGCCTTATGGTTGGTACCGCCCACCAAGAAAGGATTTCTTCTAGGTAGTTATGAGTATGATTTTTTTTAATGATTTTTTAATAATTTTTTCTGGCCCTTTATCTCCTGGGCCAGAAATACAGTGAGCACTCATAGACTCATTCCCAGTACCAATCAGTACAGAAGCCATAATGCATTCCAGGTTTCTGACTTTGGCGCGCACACACACACACACACACACACACACACACACACACACACACACTCTTTCTCTCTCGCTCTCTCTCTCTCTCTCACACACACACACACACACACACACACACACACACACACACACACACTCACACTGGGCCTCCCTGTACTGGTTGGTGCCAGACTTAATTCAGACATCTAATCAGCTTTAACCCCACTAAAACTAAGAACTCCCAAACTCAAAGGAGCCATCAGCTTCAGCCTCCCTGAATAACAGGGATTCCAGGTTTGCATTATGCTAAGCGTGAGGTTAATGTTTTTAAAATTGTTTTTGCATGAACATTGTCCTCTTCTATTTTTGTAGTATGGAGATGAAGTTCCAGGACCCGAAATGGAAAATGCTTGGAATGCCCTAGCCAACAATGAGAAATGGAGCAATAATCTGAGGATAACCCTGCAGTTTCTTATCAGTCTCTGTGGAGTCAGCAGTGATACTATCCTCTTGCCCTATGTGAGTGTCTTTTGGGTTTTGAAGATTTGTTTTATTTTAGATGGTTCTGTTTGCAATGTACCACATGATTTATAATTTGTTATAGAAATGTGAAAATTTGCAAGTCACACCATTCTCCGGGGTGTCCCACCTATGATATTTCATACCAAGTCCCCCTGGTCCTTTAACAGATAGGCTTTCTGATATTTTTAGTGCTAAGACTGGTATGAAAATGAAGAAGCCTGATTATATGCTACCTTAATTCTAAGAAGAAACAGGGCCTAAATCTAGATCAATTCTCTTTACAGTGGACTTTCGGGGGGGGAGCATATGTATATGATTGAATTTTAGATATTATTATTAATATAGTATTTATATTATTGTATTATTTATTTAATAATAATATATTCTTATAATTATGTTACATAATTAATATTATATAATATTTATATGTTGTATTAATAATTATTAATATATTATATTATATGTTATCCTATGTGCTTCCTAGAGTAGAGGTGCATAATAAATCTTTACTCTCTGAGCTGTACAGTGCCAGGTTGGAAATCATGAACAAATTAACTATAAAGGTAGGGGCAGCAATACTGGATAGCAGTTTAAAGGTGGGAAAATGTTCTTTTAAACTTCTCAAGCTTCCTTTCCTTCCTGAATAGACCTCAGAAACATTTTGAGAGTAGCAGATGGTCAGCCTTCTGCCTACAGAAAGTCCAATTCCATAAACAAAAGCTCAACAGCATCTTGAGATCAATAGTCATCTACATTCTCAATTTCTTCTAGTAGACACTACCGTATTGTCCACCCCAGAAAGCTCAAATGCCTTTGAATATATGGCCTCTGGGCTGGTCATAATAAAAATGATAATAATAAGAGCTAACATTTATGTAATGCATTAGTATTTGCAAAGATCTTTATGATTATTAACTCATTTTAGTCTCACAACAACCCTAGAAAATAAAAGGATTGATATTATAAAGTATTTCAAATTTATATTCTGCTACTGTTGATACAGTATCTATAATGCCATGATATAGATTGATACATAGATGCTAGGCAGAGAGGAGGGTAGAATTGTACATAAACTATTTTCTCTGCAAATTTTAGAAGAGGGAGGAAATAGAATACAATATTTCTTGGATTCCATGGATCTGGTCTGTCTGGGATTTTTTGTTTGTATTTTTAAAGAATATTAACTAAACTGCAAGGTTAAAAGATTTTTTATGATGACTGATGTTTTTGTGATTTTTAAAAATGCTTTTTTACCTGGGAGGTTTGAACTTCCCCACTGTTCTGGTGCCTTGGAGGCGGAGGTACAAGCTTGACTTACTTCAGGCTGGATTAGCTGGGTTGGCATCTTTGCCTACTGGGCTACAGAAGCTTTCATCCCAACTTATTTTTAAATGGTACAAGTACAAAAAGCAGCTAAGATTCCCTTGTTTCTTGGGAAGAAGGGAATGGCAGAAGGTTGGATTCCTTTTTAAATAAAAATAACTAGCATATTTTTCCATGCTTTATATAAATAAAATTCTTTCCTTGGATATGGCCTTATATGCCAAGTTTTCAGTTTGGAGAAAATTCTTATGCCCCAAAGGCAAGGCACATGAATTTCTCTAAGACTTAGTCATTGGAAATAAGAAAACCTTTCTATTTGCCAGTTTGGCCCTATTTTTAGATGAATAGATAGATAGATAGATAGATAGATAGATAGATAGATAGATAGATAGATAGATAGATAGATAGATAGATAGATAGATAGATAGATTTAATAGGTAATTATGTAGACAGAAATCTAAATATGTGAGACAGCATACATGTAAAGATCAGCTAACCCAATAGTAATTCTCAGTCAGAGAGTCCTTTGTGTTGATTTAACCTCCTTTACAACTTTTTCCAAATCTGACTGATGAGATGCCTTTGGATGAGTGAATGGGTCACTATCTTTGCCATCTTCAACCTACACTTCTTCCAGCATGCAATCTGAAAAATATCCATTCCTTCTCACTTAGATTAAGAAAGTAGCAATATACCTGTGTCGAAATAATACCATTCAAACCATGGAGGAGCTCTTGTTTGAGCTGCAGCAGACAGAACCAGTGAATCCCATCGTCCAGCATTGTGATAACCCACCCTTCTACCGTTTCACCGCAAGCAACAAGCCCTCGGCTGCTGCTTCTGGTAGGAGTTTAAACTTTTTACTTTGTACAGAACTTAGTATTTATTTACTGCTGGGCAGCTATTTAAGAAATGGTGTCACATTTCCAGAGGTGTCCTGATACTGATCTAGCTCATACTGGTTGGTGAGAGCTAATAATTGAATTTTCAGCCGTCAGCATTTCCATACCTCAGAAATTGGCAAATGTTGCACATTGGGGCATGATTTCTTGTTCTTTTGATTGTCAAGACTTCAGAAAATGATAGAGAAAATATTAATAATGCATATTAATCTTAAGAGTATCCTGTGTAGGGCAACTGGGTAGCACAGTGGATAGAGTGCTGAACTTGGAGTCAGGAAAATCTGAATTCACATCTAGCTTCAGCTACTTATTAACTGTATGATCCTGGGAAGTCACTTAATCATATTCACTTAAAAAAAAAAGTGTACTGTTCATTTTAAGAGACACAGTTGTTAAGTATTTACTAGCTCACCACTACATTTACTTTTGGAGTTTTCTTTACACTATGGAGAAGAAAGATATGATCCTAGTAAAATTCTATAGCTGTTTATATTTATGGAGTATGTTGCAGAGAGGTATGTCTAAAGACAGCTTAGGAACATTCAGACTTCAAGATAGTTGCCTAAAAGCCTTAGGTATGAAGCTAGTTATAAAGTTGATGTTGTATGAGATCATCTTGGAAAAAAAACACATTTTCTAATAGCCCCTTTTCAGTTCAGGCTAAGCCTCATTAATCAATCAGTAAACATTTATTAAGCCTGACAAATGTCAGGCACCATGCTAAGTTCTAGGGTTACAAAGAGAGACAAAAACATGCTTCCAGCCTCTCCAGTAAGTCAGTGACCTATACTTTCTAGTTTCTCTTTCTTGGACCTTATTAACTTGGGTTAACCTTTTCCCACATCTTGCTAAAATAATCCCAGATCATATTACCATTTTTAATAAATAAGTCTCTTCAAAAATGATAAGTGATATTAACAAGAGATGCAAAAAGTGGAGAGGAAGAAGAGGTCTTTTCCTGTTCAAATGACCCATTCTTCATAAGGTTGTAGGGTTTGAACTAGGCCTGGAAGGGCAGGTACAGATTGGGGACAGAAGATTTTAGGTAGAAGGAATGGCATAGTAACAGCTTTGGCCATGACACTTCATGTTGGCATAGCACTTTGAGGTTTCCAAAGCATTACAAGTGTTATAATCAGAAAAAAATAGAAGCAGAAAAGCCTAAGACAGAAGAGTAGACCAGTATGACCAAATGGTTGGCTTTAAGCATGCATGGGTTATGGTCAAATAATGTTGTCTTTGAATGTTATGCTGAAGGGACTGGACTTTTTTCCTTTACATAAAAGAGATCCATTGGAGGCTTTTGAGCAGGGTAGTAACTCATGAGCAATGAAGTAGGAAAATTTAAAAAGGGGAAAGACGGGAGGCAAGGAAGGCTGTTAGGAAACTTTCCAAATATTATAAACACAATAGAAAGAAAGGGACAAAAAATGTGTGAAACATGAATTAACAAGATTTAATGTCTAATCAAAAAAGAGCAAAGAAGAGAGGTGGCTTTTGGGGGCTTCAGATGTTGGGGAAGAAAATTCTGGTGCTAACATTAAGGAGGTTGGAGAGTAAGGGGGATGATACATTTCCATATTTAAACACATTATATTGAAGGTGTTTTGCTTTAACAAAAATTTTAGTCTGTAGTCAATTCTCCCAATTGCCCTTCATTCCAATGCACAGCCTGTCTACTATAGCATATGAAGACAGAAAGGAAGGCAGAAGAATAAGAGATTATGTCAGCAGTAGGTTGACTCATCATCTGGGTGGCCAGGAAGCCAGGGTTTCAGGAATGTCATAGCCTTAGTTTACAAGAAGGCTAAGGAAGTTTGGTTTTGACCATAACAGATGTCCAAACCATCTCCCTTTTGGTGTTATGGTCTTTGGAGGTTGCTCACAGTCTCTGAGATTTTGCCAAGTATATTAGAAATCTTTGAAAAGCCTAGATGGAGAATTCTGCCCTCGAATGACTTGAGAGCCAAGCCAAGATCCTTAGACTGCATCCTTGTTTTGTTTGTCAGTTTATTCTAAGTATCTTTCTTCTAATCCTACATACAGGAACCACTTCCAGCAGCAACACCGTAGTTGCCGGCCAGGACAGTTTCCCAGATGTGGAGGAAGGCAGGACAGTGAAAGAAACCGATGAGAGGTTTGTACACATTTGACTTGATCTTCAGCATGCAGCATGCTTACTTTCTTTGTCACCTGGGATTTTTTTCCCTTTGAAATTGCCTCACCTCCACTTCTTTTTCAAATCTACTTTTTCCTGTACTGTCTAATTGGCATTCTCATCATATCAAGGGCAGGAGATATATTGCTAGTTTAGTTGGTTTTTATTTAATATATTTCTTTACTATTATCCAAAGGTTCTTTTTTTTCCCCCTTAAGCCCTTACTTTCTCCCCTAATAACAATTCTAGGGCAGAAGGGCTAGGGTTAGGCATTTGACTCAAACCCAAGACCTCCTGTCTCCAGGCCTGGCTCTCTATCCACTAAATCACTTACCAGTTCCATATGCAAAAATTCTTAACCTTGTCAGGAAGTCCCAATAGTTCCAGGTTAAATATACGCACTCATGAGAAAAATTTTTAAAGCATTCTATAGAGTGACTCTCTTTCCCTTTGCCTACTCCATTGGATAAAATTGATTTAGTCCTGGGAGCAGTGATTCTGTAAGTTCTGACTCCTGTCTGCCCCAGCACCAGAGCTCAAGGTTTTTTCTACCATCTTTAAGTCACAGGAAAAATAACAAAAGATCCAAGAAAGGGACTGTCTCTCTGAAACATATCTTCTTACCCATAAATTTAAATAGGTACTGTTGAATAGATAATCTGTTGAATAGATATCTTAGTTGTTCCATTTCATGAATGATAATTGTGTGTAAATAGAGGAAGTTCTGAAAACTTCATATAAAACATCTGATTCTTAAATGATTTTTTCATAGCTAAATTGGGACAAATTAGCTATTGGAGGTGAATCCTATGAAACTGGGTGAATCTTTACCATGGATTGATTTACTGGCTGGTTGGCACATAATAAGTGTATAAAAACTGCTAGTTTGATGACTAGTCAGTTGACAAAAGAGACAGTTGCCCAAGATTATGTTTATTTAAAAGTCTAAGAGCATAAGGCGAGAAGAAAGACACAAAGACAAAGAAAGTTCCGACATGAAGTAGTCAGACAGTAAGTTAGCTCTGGTGGAATAGAGCTTACCTGGAATGTAGCTCTGATGGTCAAGAGCTAACTCAGTCTGACATAGGGATGTTTTCATTGGGATAACAACAGTACCCAACGAGGTGGCAAAGTGGATGGAGCATTGGGCTTAGAGTCAGGAAGACCTAAGTTAAAATCCAGTCTTGGATACTTACTAGCTATGTGACCCCTGGGCAAGACACTTCACCCCTGTTTGCCTCAGTTTCTTCATTTTTAAAATGAGTTGGAGTAGGAAATGGCAAACCGCTTTAGTATCTTTGCCAAGAAAACTCCTAGTGAGGTCATGAAGAG
Source organism: Gracilinanus agilis (assembly GCF_016433145.1). Lineage (NCBI taxonomy): Eukaryota > Metazoa > Chordata > Mammalia > Didelphimorphia > Didelphidae > Gracilinanus > Gracilinanus agilis. The sequence continues at coordinate 134,569,670 of NC_058132.1, read as the reverse complement.
TCAGAAATGACTGAACACCAATAAAACAACAATAAACCCTTCTGGGCCCCACCCCGCCCACCCCCCAGCCATCACAAAGAATTCTTTTAAGCCCTGATTGTAGTCACTAAAGAATGCAGCAATTTGCACAGAGCCTTATACATCATAGGCACAAAATAGATGCTTGCTGGATAAATTCATACTTGAGTAAGGTCAGGACTCCAAGCGAAAGATTATCTGACAAGTAAAGGGTCATTTTTGCTTGGAGTTCTGAGTCATCTCTAGCCAATTAAGGAATTTATCAGATTTCTCAACATTTAATCAAAAAATTGCTTACTCATGCAGATGTTCATCCACACAGGTATTTCCTTTCAACACAAAGCCCTGGAGGTTCAGGCCATCTGCATCAATGAATCATGAATTATAGTTTCTTCTTGCATATTGGTCTATAACAAATCCAGTGTAATTCATAAAGGTTTTCAATATTCCTGAGATCAGTTATGCCTCCTGTTCATTCGTCAGTTTACTTTGAAGACCAAATTAGTAACACCTTTGTAGTTCTCCACTAGAGTAAATATATGTCACTTTATTTTAAAGAACACCCTTCAGCAATATAATTGTTGTGATTTTTTAGTAAAAACTTGTTTTAAAAGGTTCCATTGAACATATAAATAGAACGTGTGTAAAACAATATTCTCCTTATTTCTTTTGACATAATCTGAGCTCATACCACTGAGGATGAACTTAGATCTTGGACACAATAACTCGCTTTTTCAAAGATCTGATATTTCTTCTGTGTGAGTACTTTCTTCAGTGACACAAATGACCGACTCCTAAATGATTCAGTAGATGATCTTGAAGAGTGACTAGGAACAAAAAAATCTTTGTCACCCATAGCTCACCTGGTAAAATGAGCCTCTGAATTCAGGCTTGTTGTCAGATAACAGACATATAGTATACAGTGTTTGTCCACGGAACCAGACTCAGAACCTTTCCAGTAGTTATATCATGACTTCTGCTGGCATCGCCTTTACAAACCCAGAGTCATATCCACATCCCATTGAGGCATGCTAGGATTTCAGTGGAAGAACTTAGACATCATATGGGTCAAAATGATGAAAATGTTTTATACTGATAAAGTATTTATTAACTGTTTACAATGTTCCAGGCATTGTGCTAAGTCCTAGGGATATAAATGCAAAGAAAAAGGATAACCTCTACCCTCAATGAGCTCACATTTCAGTGGAGAAGGGGACATGTAAGGGGAAATTGAAAAGCCCGGAGGTAAAGGGGAATACCCACATGAGACAAGACTGTTGACAAGAACTTACATCTCTAAGAGTAAGAAAAAGAGCCAGGAGTGAAGTGAGTGCCAATGGCCTGGACATTTTATAAAATGGTGATCTCAGCCAGATATTCACCAATCTAAATAGAGGGGCCCAAGGCCAAGGTATCTCCAAGTTGAGAAGGCCACTGGTGAGGTGGAGAAGTCCAGACTGAGAAGTAGAGCCAGTAATGAAGTGAAAATGTTTTCCTCTGAAATTTTATGAGCTAATATGAAATAATCATCATTACTTAATTAAAATCTGATTTTTCTATCATGATTCGGTTGAAAATAGGAAAAGTAGGAAATATCTCTGAAAGTACTAATATAACATCACCAAAGAGATATAATCATCACTTTAGGGCCAGAGTTTCTGAGCATTCATGATCATTGAATAATAATGATGATAATAATAACTAATATCATATAGTCCTTTAAGAGACAAGTCATTTATTGTCAGGAGCAAGAGACTCTTTACAGATAGCCTTTCTAGTTAGCAATCATCATTCCCATTAAAAAATTATATATTAATTTGCCTATATCCACATATACATATACATATATATGTGTGTGTGTATATATATATGTACATGTTCAGGGCAGCTAAGTGGCATAGCAGATAGAGTGCCAGGCCTATAGCCAGGAAGACCAGATTTCAAATCCAACCTCAAACACATATTAGCCATGTGACCCTGGGAAAATCAGTTAACCCCATTTGCCTGAGTTCCTTATCTGTAAAATGAGCTGTGAAGGAAATGGCAAATATCTGCCAGTATCTGCTAGTCCATTATCTGCCACAAAAGTCCCAAATGATGTCATAAAGAGTTGAACATGAGGGCAGCTGGGTGGCTCAGTAGATTGAGAGCCAGACCCAAAGATGGGAGGTCCTAGGTTCAAATCTGGCTTCAGACATTTCCTAACTGTGTGACCTTAGGCAAGTCACTTAACCCCCATTGTCTAGCCCTTACCACTCGTCTGCCTTAGAACCACTACGCAGTATTGGTTCTAAGGCAGAAGGAAAGGGTTTAAAAAAAAAAAGAGTTGGACACAACTGAAATAACAGAACAGCTACATTTTGTTTGTGTCTGTATATATAGTTTGAGGATCCATAATCTCATTAGTGTAAGTACAATCCCTCAACAGCCTATTAGATGGTCTTTCAGATTTGCTATGATGGAAAAACTTAAAACACTGCAGCCAACCTAGTGTTAAGTCTCTCCAAACATAGCTACCCTGATCCCAAGATAAAAGGTATGCAGACCATTCACCACCTCCATATATGTCCAGCTTTGTAAGAACTGCCAGAGCTCGAGTTCCACTGGTTTAATTTTCCAGAACCCAAGATTACCTCCAATTCACAGTGAGGCATCAGAGGAAAACTTTGTAGAAATGTGTGTGAAGTATTAGAAAATTAAATTTCGTCATCATAATAAAATGATATAGAATAGGTTATTGTTTTGTTTTTGTTTCTGTTTTTGTTTTCAAAACAAGGCTACTCCACATAGCCTAAGAGAAGAGTGCTCTTTGTATCCTTCCCTGGTTTTGGTTTTTGTTTTAGTCTAATACTTCTAATTATTGCTTAAATGAATTTTGTAACTGAGTTACATGCCCTGGGCACATATCTACTCCTTCCATTGGCCTTTCTTTACTTTCATTTGTACTATTTGCACCTGGGAAATTTCCATGCACTTTCCTCCCAGATAACAGAGGCATCTTTTCCCTTTAGAGGAAATGGAGCCATGGAAAGACCAATGATGTTTTCAGGATTACTTAGGGAGAGAACTCTGAATCAGGCCCTGGAGTCCCAGATTTGTAGACCCAACTCATCAATGTCCATTTTGATACAGAATCTATAAAATCAACAGGACACTTGCCTGAGTATGACGAGACTCCTTTGAATAGTAATTTTATGTTGTCTCATCTTTCATTTCTGGGCTTCTTTATTTGCTGCTCCTGAAAGTACTTAGAATCTCAATGGAGACCGAATGGCTAGAACATATTTGAAATTTAGTTGTTTTTTTAATCCACCAGTATTGATTCTAAGATAGAAGGTAAGAGTTAAAAAAAGAAATCAGGAAAATATTTTATACCTACAGATTTCTTTAAACATAACTATTTAATGATATATTTCCTAATGCTCTATGTTTTTACACACTTATAAATATGACTATTTCTGTATGTATAAATATAAAATTGGCATTTGATCTACTTCTTTCTTAAAATTCCTTCCCAACCCAGACTGAAACTGATTTCTTTAGCCCAAGAGAAGAGTAAAAATAGTGTTGCCATTTGGAATCTAGATTTCTTTTTTCCTTTACCAAGTATGTATAACTGACATACACTAAATCAGACCTTCCCAAACCTTCTCAAAGAGTTTCCTATCCATTTAATTTAATTGAACTCAACCCACATTTATTGAGTACCCATTCTATGCCAGGCACTGTTCATTAGTCTTCATCTTTCCTTTTCTGGAGCAGACTATAATCACGGTAGAATCCTGTTAGGTAAACAAAATCTGACACCCACTCAAGCCTGCTCTTAAGTCTCTTAAAAAAGGGAAAGGAAGAAGATCGGTCATTCATTCTGTAGCACATCTCTTCTCCAGCTCTCCAAATAAGATTTGATAGAGTTATGGGGGGAGGGGGGGGAGGAGCAGCTTATGTCACAGTTCTTTGCTGATTATTTACTAAGTCAGCAGAAGCTGCAAGCCCATGGAAATCGCCAGATGTGGAGTGCTTTCATTGAACTGTTTTTGTGCTTTACCAAATGATGTCTGGGCTCAGCACATGTTGTTTATAGTTTTGCTATTTATCAGCACAAATATAATTAAAGAATTTCTTCACAAGGTAATAGAAGTTTGCCACTATTCTAGTTTCATAAGTAATTGGTCTAATTTGAAGTATTGCATGGCCTGATTTAGAATACTATATTATGAAACTAAGCAGATATCTCAGATGTTTTGTTTTCCAGGTCTAGAAAGTAATAACTCAAAAAAAAAAAGATGACAGGAAAGAATGTATAAAGTGTACAAAGTTGCTGGGAAAATCTTGATTGGCGTCAGAGGAGAAGCTGCTACTTTTATTTGAGAAAGAATGAAAAAAATCCAAAGTTGTTGTAGTCGTTTCTTTAGCTTAGTATCTAGGGCATAGATCATACTGTTTTGACATTATTAACCTGACATCAGATCTCTCAAAGATGTCTTGGATGGAAGGAAGGGGACAGGAAATTGCTCTTTCTCCATGCACACAGGAACAGAGCCGAGTGACTGCTCCATCCCAGTGTCCTCCACTCCTCTTAAGGGGAGGTAAACAGAAGGTGGCCCCACAGTGTGGTGAAGGAAGCCAGGAGTGCTTAGCCAATCACATTAAAACAAGGGTTTTTTTAAAAGCCACCTTTGTTCAGATTAGCCAGGTGTGCTCTGTGGACAGTCCCATATTTGCCAGGTAATTGTGCCAGATGCATACAGAGAAGAAAACAAAGCCTCTCTGTGTCTGTTTCCCATTATATAAGATACAAATTCATGGTGCCCATCCCCATCCTCTACCTTGTAGGTTTGTTGTAACCATAAACCTAATATTAGCTGTGAAATCCCTTTGAGCTCTGAGGAGGGAAGGTACTTTATGAATCCAAAGTGCTGTTATTATTTGTTAACCCCAGGAAAGAGACTATGGAAGAAAGCTTCCCCTTGTAATTAGACCTGCATACTGCAGCTATTTCCTGAAAAGCCTCAGGCCAAGTGAAGCAAAGTCAAGGGGACATGGTCCAAGACTTGATATACCAAGATTTTTTTCTTCTTCTCTTAAACCTGCACTATAGATTTCATTATGGTCAGCATATTTGCCAGGGTTCCATAGTAAACTTGAAAGACTATGGGCATTGAGAAATAAGCATTAAGAAAACTCCCACTGTGAGCATGTGGCTGTGAAAAGGGCAATCATCCACTGACCATTTGATTAACAACTTAGATGGCATAGTAGAGAGAGAGTTGACCTTCGAGTCAGGAAGACCTGAGTTCAGATCCTGCTTCAGATACTTACTTACTAGCTGGGTAACCCTGGGCAAGTCACTTAACCTTTCTTTACCTTAGTTTCCTCATCAATAAAATGAAGATAACAATAGTAACAAAGTTGTTTTGAGAGTCAAATATCTAACATATGGTAAAACCTTAAAGCACTATAAAAATGCTAGCTATTATTTTTATTATTTATGAGACACTTTCTATGTGCTACACATGGGGCTCAATGCTGGAGACACTAAGGCAAAAATGAAGTACAGGTATCTCTTCCACATTGTGGGGGTTAGGGGTACAGCACCTCCATGTTCTGGAAAATTCTTGTAAAAATTTTTTGACCCTCCCTTCATACCAGAGAAGTCTAATTTTTTTCTTTTCCTTTTTTGGAGTGTTTATAGTACTCTATATATCTTTTATGCATTTCCTACACTCTTTTCTGTGTCATCTGCTAGCCTTCACCTACGGCTTCTGCAAAACTCCCCAAAAATTCCCATTTAATTTCTTGTTTTGATCAGCAATATAGCAAAACTGCAGTGGGGAAAGTCATGATGTGGAAGGGATATCTGTAGTCCCTGCCCCCTCACAGTGCTTGTTTTCTATTGAGAGAGACAAAATAAATATGGGGAGAAGGGCAATAACTGGATACATTAATGTAACAAACAAATAATAAATGAAAATTTAAAAATAAATAAGCATGTACAAAATGTATTTTTTAAAATAAATACAATGAAAATTAGTGGAGGTGCCTATAACAGCCTCCTTAAGGAAAAAAATATGAATTTTTTTTTGCATGGATCTCTATGATATTACTTCAGATTCAGTCAGGGATATGTTATCTGAAAGAAGCGTCCTCAAGAGTGATTAAATAATCTTTAAATGTTATTAATTATGCAGCATTTTAAAATGAAGGTTATTTTTGTGTTTGAAGGTTCAGTAATGTCATCAGAGCCCACACTCGGCTAGAATCAAGATACAGCAATAGTTCCGGAGGCTCTTATGATGAAGACAAGAGTAAGTACTAATTGGTGAATCTGTTAAAATGAAAATGTGAAATGCTAGAGAATGAAAAGGGTCTCATAAATGGATTTAGATTCCATTTTAACTCCTCTGGCTTCATATCCTATCTCTGGCACTTATTAGCTATGGGACCCTGGGTAATACCTCTATAAGTCTTTACTTCCTTATCCATAAAAGAGGAATAATAATACTAATAACCAGGAATATCTTAATATCTACACTGTAAGGTTGTTGTGACGGTGGATCAAATAGATTGTGCATGTAAAGCACTTGGAGAACTTTAAAACATTTATATAAATACCAGTTATTAATATTTTTATTATTATGACACCACAAATATGGTGTGACCAGTAACTTACTCTTGCCATCAACACAGGGTTTACAGCCTGAGGGCTATGGGGAAATAAGACATCCAATTAAAATTCAGAGTCCTGCCCAGGTCCTTGCTTTATGCATAATGAATGTAAAGTGCTTTATCACCTAATGTGCTGGTTAATATGAGTTCTTAATCAGGATGCCCTATTCATGACCTTCTTCCTCACAGATAGAAAAATGTATTATTGACATGATGCGGGTGCTGAAAATTTGACAAATTGCAGGGGGAGAAGAAACTTTGCAGTTTGTTAAATGGTTTTTAAAATATCCATTTGCAAGACTGTCCTGGCCTGTGGAAACCCAACTCACCTAAATCTCTCTGCGTTAGTGCTGGTTCTGGCCATGTCAGGCATCAGTTAACAGCTAAAATCTTTTTGAGGTCAGAGATAAATTTGCAGTATTATTTTTCTTGAAATTTGGGCAGATGGACAAACAAAAGAGTGAAGGCATTTTATTTTATTAAGCCCCAGGCTTCTGCTTTAGGTGCCAGGGTACAAAGTAGCACTTGTCCTCTCATGATAGAAAAGCTGGATCAAAATAACAGACCTAATAGCATATCTAAGTGCCAAAGAGATTAGTAAAGAGGATCTGGGGATCAGTTATTCCTGCTTTAACATAAATCATGAACACAGAGTTGTCCTCCTGTAAATTAAATTCTATTAATAAAACAAAACATAGTTTTACTGGGGGAATTAGGAAAGCTGGTAGGAAATAAAAACTACGGAAACTTGATAACCAAGTATTTGTGTTGTCATTGTTCTCTGAATTAATGTGCATTAATTCTCTAACATCTAGGATAGTAAGAGAAAGGAATGATTGAAATCCATAGATGCTGAAATACTTAAATTCTGACTTATCCTTGTTTTAAATTGCCTTCCTTGTGAAGAGGGAGAAGGGGAGGAAAAGAACATGAATCATGTAACTGTGGAAAAATATTCTAAATCAAATAATTAATTAAAAATAAAAAGTAAAAATAAATTGCCTTCCTTATACTCCTTTTTATAAGAGATACACTCAAACTATAGTAAAATGAACTGATATGTGACCCTAGGCATGTCACTTAACCTTTATCTCCACTTCCTCACCATCATGGGACTCATCATACCACCTGCCTTCCAGGGTTGTTGTGAGGCTCAAATGAGATAATATTTATAAAGGGTTTAGTGTGGGTCCTGACATATAGTAAGTGCTAATTCTGCTCCTCCTCCTCCTCCTTCTTTCTCCTTCTCCTCCTTCTCCTCCTCCTCTTCCTCCTCCTCTTCCTCCTCCTCCTCCTCCTTCTTCTTCTTCTTCTCATTATTATTCTCATTATTATTATTATTATTTGTACATGGCCCCTTCTTGATAGCCCAGGTCACCACTGGGACAAGTACTAAATAACCAAAAGTGAAGACAATAAGCTAGAGAAAAAGGCAATCCAAAGACTGGGCAATTGGTCTCTGAAAAATAGAGTTTTTGGCGAAAGAAAAGTCTTGCTTGGGTGGTAGGCTACTTGAATCGATATTTTGAGGTAGGAAAAATTGAGTTATAAAAAGATAAATCCTCGTGTACCAGACCACCTTTCCTGCATCATGGTGGGCTTAACACAGCAGAATATAGCTGAAGAGGATGTTCCAATTTCTGAGCAATTTTATGACATGAATACCTTAGTACTTTGGACTAAAGGACCAATGAGTATATGATTTCATTTAAATCTTTGGGTCACCAATGATGTGTATCTATATACTGTGGGACCCCAGGACATAGACTAGAGAAGCAAGAGGTAATAGATAAAATACTCAAAACTTAAACTGCCTAGTAAGAGCCCTCTTATATAAAAACCTCACACACTTTAACAGTTACTAGTCAAATGACTTTGTGTAATTCAAATAAAAAGCAGGGTAATAATTATGCCATTATACTAACCTAACTCTACTGGCTCCAAGGAAAAAGATTCACAAAAGTACTTATCAGAGTAGAAGTCACTATAATTCAAACAAGACATAAATTGTCATTTCATGCTCTTTATGTTCTTATTTTTTCTTATAAATGTGAAATCCTTTATGTTCTTTACATAGACCATTAGGTTGGGAGGTTTTTAATTTGTAAAAATTCTGTAGAAAATGGAAGTAGGGCATCTAAATTTGTTCCTGGAATACCAGGAGACAAATTTATTTGACATTGTCACTATAAGTCACAAGAATCATTGTGTAGTAAACATTCATTAAATCAGAATATTAGGACTGAGAACTGTATTTTAAATTATTATAAGCTCTCCAACCTCATATCTATCAGAAACGCCCTAAGCTCCCAGCTAAAGCCATTCAGTGATAATGAAATTAAAATTCTAATCATTGTTCTAGTATTAAGAACTCACATTTCAATGGCACTTTAAGGCTTACAGAGTGCTTGCCTTGAAACAGTCCCATAAGGTGGGTAGTACAAGTAATGTCATCCCCATTTTATAGATGAAGAAATTTCCATTCAGACTTTAAGGGAATTGCCAGAGCTCATGTAGTTTGTGCCAGGTTCTGTACTCTTCTCACTACACCATCCCACCATGTATGAGAAAGTTCTAGGAATCTCAGAAGGCTTACTGTTTGGTGCTTCTCCACCATTTTGTTCTAGCTACCCTTTAAGGATATGATGCAGAGTTAGTGATGAAGCATAATTTAGCCAACTCAGCTCTACCCTCAATTTGCTAAAGTCTCAATGACCCAGTATTGTTTCATTTTATTCCAAGTGGAATCCACAGGGTTAGAGAAGACTTAGTAGCATTCTTTTAATACAATCCATTTCTCCCTGTAATGGGTTCTTAACTAGGATTTATGAAATATTTTAAGACCATTCCTTCTATCTTAGAATTTATACTAAATATTGGTTCCAAGGTAGAAGGGCTGGTGCTTGCTAACTGCATGGTCTTGGGCAAGTAAACCTCAGTTTCCTCATCTATAAAATGTACATGATAAGTGGGTCCCTCTTAAGAGGATGAAATGAAGTAATATTCATGTAAATTATAGAACACTAGTCTTTAGTGAAATGTCTTTGTAAAGTATAGAACACTATACCTTAGGGTATTGTTTGATCACTATACATGGCCTTTGAGCTAGGGAATGAAGTATTATGTTGGGCTGAGCTCAACAACTCTCCTATTAATCCTTTGCTGAGTGAATTTTGAATTGAAATACAGCTGCTAATTTGTTGCCTTTATTTCCCAAATCAATTTAGAGTTGAATGCTATTAACCTCATCCCTCATTGCACTAGTTAATTACATACAGTAAGCACCTCCTTTCATAATGTCTGGCTGATTCAGTAAATTTGAGTTTGGCATTTTTTATTCCAACATCCCCTAGAATAACTAATCTGAGTGACAAAAACATACCCATTAGTAGAGTTTCCTAACACAAACAGCTGTGTTGTCTAAGCTCTAATTTTGAAAGATCCTTTTACTGCCTATTTTATGATTAAGGAGGTACACTATTAAAAATGAAGAAAAAAATAATTCAGCTACAGTCTTTAAAATGTGGACAGCTTGCGTCTGGGACTCCCCAGGGCACATTTCCAGCCTGGAAAAGGAAGGATAAATTATGCAACTTTATTCATATTGCCCAGATAGGAGAATTCAGTTGTGTTTCCAAGGTCACTAATGACCTCCTAATAGCCAAACTCAGTGGCCTTTTCTTGTTATTCATCTTCTTAACCTCTCTGCAACCTTTGGCACTATTGACTGTCCCCAGCTCCTAGATCTTCCTAGAGGTTCTTAATCTTTTTTTTGTGTTATGGATCCCTCCTTAGAATTCATGTTTTTAAATAAATAAAATAAAATATGTAGCAATGCAAAGAAAACAAATTATTTTGAAATATAGTTGTCAAAATATTTTTTTAAAGTTCACAAACATCAGGTTAGGAATCCTTGTCCTAGATACTCCCTCTTCCTCTCTTGGCTTCCAAGACACTTCTCTCCTCAATCTCCTTTCTGTCTGACTGCATTTTTTTAAGTCATTTTAACTGCTGATCCCTGAGTTTGAGTGTTCCAAAGCTATGTCTTTTTCTTCTTCTATATATTCTCTTTCTAAGAGATCTCATCCACTCCATTGACTGCAGAGCAAATGGTAGATAGATAGATAGATAGATAGATAGATAGATAGATAGATAGATAGATAGATAGATAGATAGATAGATAGAGATAGACAGATAGATACATAGATAGACAGAGAGAGAGAGATAGATAGATAGATAGACAGACAGACAGAGATAGACAGATACATAGATACATAGAGAGAGAGAGATACATAGATACATAGAGATAGACAGATAGACACATAGATAGACAGAAAGAGATAGATAGACAGAGAGAGAGAGATAGACAGATACATAGAGAGAGAGAGACAGACAGACAGACAGACAGACAGACAGATTAAAATTGTTCCTCCCTAAGCTTCCCTATTTTTGTTGAGGCAAGGACTCATCTCCTTGGTCACCTTGGCTCAAGACCACAGTCACTTCTGACTCCTTCTTCTCTCTAAACCTTCCATTATATCTAATCAGTTGCCACAGACCTGTTGATTCTACCTTCATAACATTTCTTCTTTCCAAAGAGGTTTTTTTTCCAAATATGCCACTTTTTTTAAACTCTTTCCTGCTGTCTTAGTATTAATTCTAAAACAGAAGAGCAACAAGGGCTAACCAATCATTGTTAAGTGACTTGACCAGAGTCAACTACCTAGGAATTATCCAAGGCCAGATTGGAACCCAGGTACTTCTGACTTGAAGTCTAGTGTTCTATCCTCTCTGCCAACTAACTTTCCCCAAATAGGCCACCTTTGAACTATTGTAATAGCTTCCTAGTCTCCATATATTTGTATAAGCTATTCTTCAGAATAGGCTCTGCCTTTTAAAATACTTCTCTTTAATAGCCTGGCTCAGGTGCCATCTCCTCCATAAAGCCTTTCCTATGATCACCTGCTTCACTCCATTATTTCTCCCTTCTTCCAATATTTCTTGTCTTTAGAAAATACTGATTAGTTGATTGTATCTCTCTTTTACCCTAATCATTCTACCTTAACTCATATTTTGAGTAATATATATGTATATATATATGCACGATATAAAAAGGGAGAGAGAATGTGATTTCCCTCTCCTTTATTTTATATTGTAAGTTCCTTGAGAGGAAGCTATGTACTGTTTTTTATCTTTATATCCCTAGGACCTAACATAAGACCTTACATAGAGGATCACAAGAATCATAATTCAGAAGCTGGAAGAAATAATCTTATCATTTAACTCTCACTTTACAGAGGAGGAAATTGAGAAACAGGGGTTAAGTGACTAAAAGATATTTGATAAATTTTTGGTTGGATTGACTATTCTGAACAGTCGGAATTCCTTGTAACTATTGTGGAATTTACAGATTTTCTTTTAAATAGCAAGTAATAAAGGGGAGGAAAGGCAGCTAAGTGGCAAAGTAGACAGAGCACCAGGCCTGGAATCAGGAAGACCTGAGTTCAAATCAAGATCAGACACTTACTAGCTGTGTTTGCCTCAGTTTCCCCTTTCTAAAATGAGCTGGAGAAGGAAAGAGCAAATCACTCCAGTATCTTTGTTAAGAATACCCCAAATGGGGTCACGAAGAGTTGGACATGAGTGAAACAAATGAAGAACAGCAGCATTTTATAAATAGGAGTATAATATAAAGGAGAGAGGACAGAATTTGGAGTCAGGAAAATCTGATTTCAAATCACAACTGGGACATAAACTAGTTATATGACCATGGAATAGTTACTTAGTCTCTTTGAGCCTCAGGGAACTCTATAAGCCTATTAGGCATATATGGGTTATTAATCTATGTTCGTAGAGAAAGAGTTCCCACACTGAAGAAATCACAAGTCCTCAATTTATTTCTTGACTATTAAGTAGTAAAAAAGGAGCATCTTCCCTGATGGAAATGAAGCATGATTCTCTCTCTCTCTCTCTCATTGCAGATGATCCAATTTCTCCATATACTGGATGGTTATTGAATATCACAGAGACCAAACAGCCACAGCCATTGCCGATGCCCTGTACTGGAGGATGCTGGGCACCCCTGGTTGACTACCTCCCAGAAACTATCACTCCTCGGGGACCACTTCATAGGTGAGCTCACTGTTTAGTGATGTATAATGGAATCCTAGTGTGATTGGTCTTTTCTTCCAGAGGATCTTAATGAACTTACTTTGGGCCCCAAAAAGTTGATCTTTAAAATCAGTCACATCATAATAGACTCTTAATTCTCCATGTCTTTGCTGGATTTATAACAGCCAAAATATATTCTTATCCTGACTATAAACATAAAACATGTCTGGCCCATTCTGGTTTTTCTCTAAAAATTGTTTTAGCCACAAATCATAATTACTTGGGGCTTCCAAAATTAAAGCAAAAGAAAGAAAAGAAACTTGCATTTCTACTGCTGGGTGGCACAGTAGATAGTGTGTGGATTTAAGGTCTAGAAGTCTTGACTTCACATGCAACCTCAGGCACATATTAGCTGTATGACCCTGGACCGACTCACTTAACTTCAGTGCCTCAGTTTCCTCATTTGTAATATGGGGATAATAATAGCACCTGCCTCTCAAAGTTGTTGTAAGGATAAAAACGAGGTAATATTTTCAAACTTTCAAGTTTTATGTAAATGTTTATTATTTTTATTACTATTATTATTAATTATGATCATTATCTACCTTACCACATCACATTCCCACCACCCAATAAATTCTCTGTATATAAAAACTTCAGGAAATGCTTATCTTTCCAGTCTTATTTCACATTTTTCCCCCTTATACATTCTATGTTCCTATCAAGTTCGTGTAACTGTTTTTACTCATTCACAGTACCCCACCTCCCACCTCCATACCTTTGTGTGCTCTACTTCCTCATTTCTGTGTCTTGTAAAACCTAATTTCCTTCTAGGCTCAGCTTACATGCCTCCTCCTGCACATGCCTTTTCTGATCTATGCTCTCCCCACTCCCAGTTATTGGACCTTATTTCTCCATAAATATATATACATATTTATTTATTTGTATTTTATTTATCCAAATGTAGGCTACTGGAAGGCATGGTCTGCTAGGTTTTGTCTTTGCATCCTCAGAACCAACACAGAGCTTGGCACATGACAAATGGATGCTTAATTAATGTTACTGAAATTGAATAAATCAATATGGAAGCTATATCTTGGAGTGGAGGCCCCGTGTTCTATGTCCCTACTTGGAGCATTTTCTCTGACTGTTGCCCATTTCTGTAATGTTCTCCTTGTTCATCTCTACTTCCTGGCCTCCCTGACTTCCTTCAAGTCCCATCTAAAATCCCACTTTCTATGAAAAGATTTTCCTAGTCTTCCATGATTTTTCATTCCCTCTATTAATTCTCCTTTTATCCAGTATAAATCTTGTCCATATGTGCTTGTTTATATGTTGTCTCATCCATTAGACTTCGAGCTCCTAAAGGACAAGAACTCTGTCTTTTGTCTTTCTTTGTATTTCCATCACTTAACACAGGCCCGGAACATGGTAGGGGTTTAATAAATGTTTATCAGTCAATTAATAACGCTAACTTAGAGAGCACTTGGAGGTTTTAGTTTCATTAAAATTTAGTAATCCATTAGTAAATTTACCTCCTCTATCTCCAATTTTGTAATTTTTTTGATCAGGTGCAATATTGCTGTTATTTTCATGACTGAAATGGTTGTGGATCACAGTGTGAGAGAAGATTGGGCCCTTCATCTACCCTTACTACTTCATGCCGTCTTCTTAGGTAAGGCTTGATCCTAGAAGAATCATAATATCTCTGGGTAATATAAGATCACCAAAAAATGGAATTTGACTAGTATTCTTTTCAAATTTCATTGTTCCCATTCTTTATTAAGAGACTATCACATTCCATTGACCATTAGGTTTTCCTCTTAATATCAAGACCCACAATTAAATGATAATTCCAAATACCTTAGAAGGTTGTGATAATATCAGAAGGCAAGTAGGTGGTTCAGTGAATAGAGGACTAGACATGGTTCAAGTCCAGTCCTAGACACTTACTAGCTCTGTGCCCCTTGGCAAGTCACTTAACTTATATGTTACCTCAGTTTCCTCATCTGTAAAATGAGTATAATAATAACAATCCCTACCTCCCAGAGTTATTGTGAAGGTAAAAGGAGATCACATTTGCAAAATGCTTTGCTAGACTTTAAGCGCTATATAAATATAGCTATTATAATGCTGTTTATTATAGAATGAGCCAATATAAAGTGAGTCTGTTAAAATAATAATCATCTCTGACTGCAGGAATAAACAGTAGGTGATTAGTTGAAGTCATAAGGCAGGATCATTGTATAAGATGGAGAAAGTATAGGCAGCAAGAGTGGAGAGAGGAGGATGTCTAGCCGTGGGGTGGAGGAGAAAGAGACAAAGAAGGCTGAAGAATCAGCAATAAAATCTGGAAAGTGCAGTGTCATGGAGACTGGGGAAGAAAGGAAGGATGAGCAATAACAAATGCTATGGAAGGGCTAAGGAGCAGAGCCTAGCTACCCTTACTCCAAGATGCTGGGGTGGGGAACATAAGGCATATCATTTTTCTTGAATCTCACTCTTTATATTGTTAACTCACATCACAAATGAGAAAACTACAAACCTTCTACCCTTCATGTTCCCTTAGGTGTGGATGCCATGACTAACACTGGAATTTTTATTATTTCTGTCATCTCTAAACTGACTAAAAATATGTTTATTCAAAGAGTTTTCCCCTTTTCCCTTTTCCCTCCAGGTTTGGACCATTACCGGCCTGAAGTCTTTGAACACAGTAAAAAGCTGCTTCTCCACCTGCTCATTGCTCTCTCTTGTAATAGTAATTTTCATTCTATTGCATCAGTACTTCTGCAGACCAGAGAGATGAGTGAAGCCAAGACACTCACAGTCCAGCCAGCTTATCTTCCTGAATACCTCTATACAGGTAACAAAAATCACCATTGTTGGTATAGAGTTGTCATCTACAATGCTAAGATTTCTGAAGGTTTCAGGGAAGCCTAAATAATTTCTGTTTAGTCTTCTGCATGATGAACATTACAATAAATCCATAAAATTTTTCTGGATGCTAATTTCACCATGTGAATGCATGACCAGTGTTTCATTTTGCAAGGAAATTAAGGCCCACAGAAATCAAAGGATCATTCATTTAAAGCTAGAAAAGATTTCAGAGCCTATTGTGTCTAATGCCTTCATTTTATAAATGAGAAAACTGTTTCACAAAAAGGTAAAGTGATTTGCCTAAGGTTAGACATCTCGTAAGAGACCAAGGCAGTTCCTGAACCCAGATTTTCCTAACAAGAAGCATGGGACCACCACAATGAATCTTAAGGAACATCTCATCTAGCTCGGCATCAAGTGCAAGAATTTCTTTTTCTACCCCTATTCCTCAGAGGAAAACATACATACTCTAAATTATCAAATTTTTTAAACTTTCTGTTTTTTTTAAGTCTGTAGGCTTTTTTGTTCTTTTTTTGTTTGTGGCCATTTTTATTTCAAATTCTCTCCCTCTTCTTGTCTTCTCTCCCACCTAATAAGAAGGCAAGAAAAAAGCCTATTATAAATATGTAAAGTCATGAAAAACAAGTTTCTACATTAGCCATGTTTCCCCCCACTAAAAAAAAAGCAAGAAAAAGTGAGAAAAAATATGCTTTAATCTGTACTCTGAGATCATCAGGTCTCCATCTGGAGATGGATTCCATGTTTCATCATGAGTCCTTTGGAATTATGGTGTAGGTCATCATGTTGATCAGAATTCGTCTTTCAAAGTCACTTGTTTTTACAATATTGCTTTTACTATATAGATTGTTCTCCTGGTTCTGCTCACTTCTCTTTGTATCAGTTCATGCAAATTTTCCCAGGTTGTTTTTTAAAACTGTCCCCTTCATCATTTCTTACAGCACACTGGTATTCCATCACATTCTGTGCCATAACTTGTTCAGCAATTCCCCAGTGTCAACAACCCATTTGAAACAGAATGCCAACAACTGAACAACATATTCCATATCTGGTCTCAGATACAATAATATTTTTCCCTACTTTTTTTCTGAGAACCATGCTTTTATTCCTGAAGTCTAAGATCATATTAGTGTTCTAAGTGGCCAACCCACACTGCTAATTACTGTTTAGCTTTCAGCCGGCTAAAATTCACACATTTTTCAACATGGACTCTGTAAAGCAAAGCTTCCCTCATTCTGCCTTTGGGCTATTGATTTTTAGAACCTTTACATCTGTACCTATTAAATTTTATTTTGTCAGATTTGACTCATTATCCCAGCATCCTAAGGTATTTTTATAGCATTTTTCTTTCATCTAGTATTCATTTTCCTCTCCAGCTTTCTGTCATCTCTAAATTTGATAAATATGTTTTCTCTCTTCATCCAATGACTTCATTGAGTCATTGATTTTTTTTAATGGTGAATGGGACAATGTAGATTTAAAGTATCCAAGAAAAAGGTGTGGTCTTCACATTTAGAGGAATATAATTTTCAGATTTTGCTTAATGTACAAACATGCTTTGTCTTGAATTTGTAAAAAAAACACTTCTCTGCAGGCTCTCACTCAAATGGTTATGCCTTCCACTCATGTTCCCTTCACCAACACTAAACATGAATAATCCTAAATTTCATATTCCTTTCACCAACACTAAACATGTATAATCCTAAATTTGGTCTCAGTGATGGCATCCTTGATGTCATTAGTCAGACATATCTATTTAGCATCAGATTCTTGAATCAATCTCCTTAATAATCTATTCTTGAATTTTACTGGGAATAATGTCAGGTTCACCAGTCTTTATGCCTAGAATCCATTTTCCCCCTTCTTAAAAATGAGAACAATATGTGCCATTGCTATCTCCCATTCTCTATAATTCCCATTTGTATTAAACTATATGTTATTTCTCTTTCAAAAATACCTATTGACAAAAACTTACAGATTTAAATACTTGGCAAATATGTTTTTAAAAACTGACTGGGGCATCTGGGTAGCTCAGTGGATTGAGAGCCAGGCCTAGAGACGGGAGGTCCTAGGTTCAAATCCGGCCTCAAACACTTCCTGGCTGTGTGACTCTGGGCAGGTCACTTGACCCCCATTGCCCACCCTTACCACTCTTCCACCTTTAAGCCAATACACAGAAGTGAAGGGTTTTAAAAAAAAAACTGACTGCCTCTTCTCCCTGAAAAGAAGGCCTTACCTATGTTTGACTAAAATCCAATTTTTCCTGCATGCCAGAGTCATTACTTAGTAAGTTTTCTCTTCTCAGAGAACTACTAGTTTACTGAAAGAAATATTTCTTACCTTGCTGAATGAGAAATATGTTTCCTGAGGATATCCTATTATTCTTTGGAGAGCTCTGAAAAATAGTGCTTATTTGCTGAAGATGTTTCCCTTATATATAGTTCTTAGGAACTATGAAGAGTGGACTTGAATTTAAAAATCATTTTATACCATTAAGTTGTTCATTTGAATAAATGCCCATGAAAACTGATGGATGATTTTTACTAAGGATTGTTGCCTGAAAATAATGATAATTTTTTAATCCAATTGGTTGGTACAATTTAAAAACCACTCTTTGTATTTAGTACTTTTATAGATTGCATTGTAGTATATTTCCCTTTTACTTTTTTTGGTTATTATTAACTTATTTGTATATTGGTTACATACAAATTCCCAGGAATCTCTGTCTCTCCCTCCCCTCCCCATGATAAAGAATGTATCATTTAGCAACTTAGCACTTAGCAATTGTGATAGACTTAGCAACTCTCAGCAATACAATGATCCAGGACAATTCTGAGGGACTTAGGACAAAGAACACTAACCACCTTAAGAGAAAGAACAGTTGGATTTGGAATGTAGATGAAAGCTTACCATTCTTCACTTGCTTATTAGTTGGGTTTATGTTTTGGGGATTAAATTTATATGATTATTCACTTGAAAAATGAACAATATGGAAATAATACATATATAACCCAAATCAAATCATTTGCCAGCTCTGGGAGGGGGAAGTAGAGAGAGAGAGGAAGTCGAGTTTAATCATATAACTTTGGAAAACTTAAGTGGAAATTTATTATGTGTAATTAGCAAAAAAAAGTATCACTTCACAAAAAATATGTATCCATAAATTATGACTTTGGTGTTTCTACTTAGCATTTTTCCTTTGGAGGTAGGTGGAGATTCAAAAGTTATTTTTCAAACATTAATTCTATAGCTGTCTATGATATTTTCTTTGGTTCTATTCATTTTGCTTTTCATAATTTCATGTAGGTCTTTCCAAGTTATTTTTAATTAATCTCATCATTATTTCTTATAGTACATTGTATTCTATCACAATCATATGCCACAACTTGTCCAAGTGTTCCTCAACTGATGGACATCCTCTCAATTTCTAATTCTTTGACATACACAGAGAGCTGCTATAAATATTTTGGAACATATGGGTTCTTTTCATTTTTCTCTTATTCCCTTCTACTTCTGCAGGAATTATGGCAACCTAATAGAAAAGCAGAGAAAACATACTAAGAATCAGTTTTTAGATTAAATATAGAAACATTTTTAAAATTTTAGGAAAATGATGGTGAAACATTATAAACAGTATTGCTACATAAAGCAAAGAGAAACAATGGGGGGGAGCAGGAATGAGGTGACAAAAAACTTGGTGTGAGACAGAAGGAAAGCTATTTTGAAGCATTCAAAGATAAAACCAAGAGGACAACAGATAAAAAAAATAGGAAAGAGCTGTCAACATCTCTATAATGAACTGCTTTCTCCTTCAGTGACAGGAGACCTTGGGAATCTGTTGTCACAATCCCAGATGTATTGCATAAAATAGTAATGACACTAAAGAGAACAGACAGGAAGAGCAGCTGGACTAACTACAAAAGAGGTTCAGGCTATAGATGGCAAAATTGCTTTGACTCTCAAGATATCTGAAAAGAAAGATGATACTTAATGATGGTGAAAACAAAATAAAGATGGCTTAATAATCAAAAACGTCAGTTTAAAAAAATTACTACCCACATGATAGTGCAGGTTGGCCAGGGGATAGAGCACCAAACCTACAATCAGGAAGACTGAATTCAAATCCAACCTCAGATACTTACTAGCTGTTTGACCCTGAGCAACTCACTTAACCTTGTTTGCCTCCATTTCCTTATCTGTAAAAATAAGCTATAAATAAGCAGTTTCTTTATCTGTAAAAATAAGAATTTTTGCCATTAGTCAGACATGACTGCAAAATGACTAAACACAGTAATCATCAACCCAGATACATGCTTTTAAGTCTCCATAAAATCTTAAAGAAAATGTTCTATTTATAGACTAAGAATATTTTTGCCCAAAAAAGTGAAAAGGAAACAGGCAAGCTTTTGCTAAAAGAAACCGCTGTCTCCAGAACAATATATACCATGTAACCTTTATAAGACAAATGCATGGTAGAGTTGCCTGCAATTACTTTTTTTAATGAGGTACAATCAATGGGAAAATCACTGGATTTGAAATCAGTGGACCTGGTTTTGATTCTCAGCTATGTCATACTGTCATCTGAATAACCCTAGACAAGTCACTTATTCTCCCAGTCTCAATGTTCTATTTTTAAAATGAAGGAATCAGACTAGTCAGTCTCCAACATACCTCTCAGCTCTCAATCTATGATCCCATAATGCTGTGCTATGTTGATTGATATACTCTCGTAAGCACTTTGTGAAAGACACTGTGCAAACGCATTTCATGTCTGTTTATTTGATTGTACTCTGTTAACATACTAAGAGATTATTAAAATTTATCCTTTTTGCTTGGCTAGGTTTTCTTTTCTGTGGTTTCCCCTGAACTGATTCCATTCTGAAGGGGCTAAAGAGACCTGTACTCTGAAACAGCACTGCCCGGAGCATTTTAAACTAGCTTCTTTTTAAAATGGCTTGGGGAGTTCTTTTCCATATTGCCTAGGACTTTGATCTCTTTTCTCAATCGAGTCAATATTTATTAAGCTTCTACTGTGTCTTAGGTCTAATAAAACAAAATCAACTTCAAGCAACTTGCAACCTACAGAAACATGCACAGCTACACACACATATATGCATACATACATACAAAATACAAAAACAAGATCATTTTAATATATAGACCAAGAAAGGATTCTTGTTAAAGCTAACCCTTGAGTTGAGCTTTGAAGGAAGCTAGGGATAAAAAGAGATCCAGGTGAAATGGAATTGCATTTTAGGAATGGGGGACAGATAGTACAGAGATACAGAAATTGAACGTGGGGTGTCTTGGATAAGGAGTTTCAAAAAAGCCAATTTGCCTGGACTGAAGAGTGTGTAAAGGAGAATAATACTTAATGAGTGGAAAGGTAGATTGGAGCCAGGTTATTAAGAGCTTTAAATGCGAGATAAAGGAGGGTTTTTTTTTTATACTAGAGGTAATGGGCAGTTATTAGAGTTTATTTAGAGTCATCTCCATGAGTTCAAATTTAACCTCACATACTTTCTGGCTGTGTGATCTTGGGCAAGTCACTTAATCCTGTTTGCCTCAGTTTCCTCATCTGTGAAGTGAACTGGAAAAAAGAAATGGCAAACCACTCCACTATCTTTGCCAAGAAAACCCCAACTGGGATCATGAACAAACATAATTGAAATGAATGAACAACAGTAAAAGAATTTATTTGAGCGATGTGAAAAGGTCAGACCTGTGGTTTAGGAAAACTACTTTGGCAGCTTGTAGAGGATGGATTAGAGAAGGGAGAAACTTAAAGCAGGAAAACCAGTCCCAAGATTGTGGAAGTAATCC
Organism: Gracilinanus agilis; assembly: GCF_016433145.1. Lineage (NCBI taxonomy): Eukaryota > Metazoa > Chordata > Mammalia > Didelphimorphia > Didelphidae > Gracilinanus > Gracilinanus agilis. The sequence continues at coordinate 134,548,154 of NC_058132.1, read as the reverse complement.
AGTCAAGCTGGTGATGAGGGCCATATAAGTAAGGAGAAGAAAATGGATGAAAGAGATCTTGTAGAAGCAGAATTGATAAGACTTGAAAACTGATTGAGTTTGTGGGTAAGGAAGAGTGAGGAGCCAAGAATAACTCTGAGGTTGTGAATCTAAATTTCTGGAAGGCATGGTGGTACCCTCAACAGAAACAGGAAACTTTGGAAGAAGGTTGATTTGGGGAAAAGAGAATGAGTTCAGTTTTCGATTTGTTATATTTGAGTTGCCCGTGACATATCCAGTTTGTGAAACAAGAACACGGAACTCTGGAGAGAAACTAGGGTTGGATATATAAATCAGGCAGTCACTTATAGAATATTTGAACTAATGGGAGCTGATGAGGTCACTAGGAAAGCATGTCGAGGTGGGAATGGTACCAATGAATTCTCCTTCATATTCATTCATTGGTACATTTATTTTATTTTTAAATTTTTAATTTTTTAAAATTATTTTTCACTATAAAAAGATTCTAAAATTTCAAGCTTCCAAGTGATATAGTGGAGTGTTGGAATGGGAGTTGGAAAGACCCAGTTTTGAATCTTGCCTCAGACACCAGTTGTGTGACCCTGGGCAAATCATTTAATTCTTTCTACCTCAGTTAGCCTCATCTATAAAATGGGAATAATGATAGTACCTACCTCACAGGTTTGTTAGGATAAACAGATAATATATATGTAGAGAATTTTATATTTATTTCTATACAATATTATATATTATATGCAATATATAATAATAAATTTATAGAGAGAGAATTTATATAGTACTTTATGGTTAACAGTGTGCTTTATATATACATATATTTATTTATATTTGATATATCGTTTATATAGTGCATTATATAATTATGGTATTATTATATAATATATGCATATTATATATTACATATATCATATTATTATATAAAGTATATGCTATCTAATTTATATAGTACTTTAAGGTTTACAGCATACTTTATACATATATATTTTTTATTTTAAAATCATTATTTTAAAAGAATAAAAAATGCATAATATAATGAGATATTGAGCCTGAATTCTATAAGTAAAATATAAAAATTAGTCTCATTACTTTAGAGTTAAAGCTCACAAATGCTTCTTTTCTCTAAGTTCAGATTATGGTGGTATTCTTTTGTATACAGACAACTAAAGGGAGCAGTCCTGTTCTCTTGTCTGTCTCTTTGTGTGGCAGTCACCCAGTCTCATTAAGAAAGCTGACAAGCACACTGGGATAGTGCACTTTAGCCTTATCTTCCTCTCCCACCAGGTGGCTTTGACTTCCTGAGAGAGTACCAGTCTTCCCCAGTGCCAGACTCGGGCTTAAGCTCCAGTTCCACCTCTTCCAGTATCAGTCTGGGAGGCAGCAGTGGGAACCTCCCACAGATCACCCAGGAGATCGAAGACATTGACACGGCCACTGAATCTGATGAAAAGGCGAACAAACTCATTGAGTTCCTGACAACCAGGTAATGAGGAAGCTGCCATCTTAGAGCTGTCATTTGGAAAAGTGCTGAATTTTAACACACACACACACACACACACACACACACACACACAAATAGTGTTTCCCAAGATTCTGCTAAAATTATCATGAATGAAAAGGGCTTTTTTTTTTTTTTGGAACCATGATGTGGCAAATGGTTGACAGAAATCTGTGATACCCTATAACAATTCTGATCTCAACAGGATTAAACCTGGCTGAGACTATGTGTTCTCTGGCTTAATAGAAATCTACTCTTGTGCCTAAAAATCTTTGTTAACTACAGCCTACCAGCCAGGGGAACCCTCTTTTACCTTTCTTAGTATTCTCAGAGCTTTGTGCAGTGCTCGACCCATAGTAGGTACTTAATAAGTGTTTATTGACTGACAAGCTTCCCCCTGTTTATTCAGTAAGAAAAGGCCCCAAATAGCAGGCAGAAACAAATGGGGAATAAATTAAAGGAAAGCAAAACAAATTCATTATAAATTAAAATAAAAAGCTGTAGGCTATTCTATTTTTCAGGTCTTCTGATGCTTACATTTAATCATTTAGCTGGTAATTCCAAAGTGTTACTGGTAGTGTGGGCATTCCTACAATGCCTTCTTATCTCTCATGGGCAGCTGCTCATGGTCTACTTGCTTAAATTATTATGTGAATAAAATCTTATCTCTAGTACTTTGCCTGTTAACCCACTAGAGAAAATTATTTTCCTGTTATTAAATGTAGATAGCCTTCTCTTTACCTCACAAATCCCTCGTGATGTATTTCTCAGTCATTGAGTTCATCGACAATTATTTATTAAATTCTGTCTAGGATCCAGGCACTTTGCTGAGCTTTGGGGACACAGAAAAAGCAAAAACAGCCCAGGCCCTCAAGGAGTTCACATTTTAATGGGGGACACAACATGTAAATAGCTATAAAAAGAATTAATAGAAAGTAATCTCAGAGAGAAGGCACTAGCAGGTGGGGGAATCATGGAAGAACCCACAGAAGATGGGATTTAAGGTGAGTCTTGAAAGAAACCAGGGAAACTGGGAAGAGGAGACAAGAAGGTAGAGTATGCCAGGCATAGGAAACAACCAGCACAAAGATAGAGAGAAGAGAGATGAAGGGATATGTTCAAAGAACAACAAGTAGGCTGGCGTAGCTAGATCTTAAAATATAAGAAGAAAGATAGGAAGGAGCTATGTTGTAAAGCGCTTTAAATGCCAAACAGAGGGCTTTATGTTTGACCTTGGAGGTAACAGGGTGCCATTGGAGTTTATTAAGTGTGGGGAACAAAGGTAACTAGGTGGTGCATGGATAGTTCCAGGCTTGGAGTCAGGAAGACTCTTTTGGCTTCAGAGGAATGAATGGGGCTGACCTACATTTTTTGTTCAGAAAAAGCTGTGAAAGAAATTACTGTAGTGGGTCTTTTCTTAATATTTGGTAGGACTGAACCAAATTACTTTGTGTTTACTTTGTTTATACTTTGTCTTGGTTTTTCTGTGTGCCTGTGCTTTCTCACAATAGAATCTAAGCTCCTTGAGGCCATGGCCTGTTTGATCTTGTCTTTATGTCCCCTTTTTGAAAGCAGTGCCTAGCATATAATAGGCACTTAATCAATATTTATTGAAAGATGAAAGGACCATGAGCCTATACATACATAAATAGGCTTCCTTGTTCATATGGCCAGTTCACTTATCCACATTAAAGGATCAGGTATTTTTCTTGGGAAGGAAACACCACTCATTCTTTCCCCTGGCCAAAGAAGGATTCTCTCAGAAAGAGTTGGAGGACGACAAAATCACTAGAAAAAATAGTCAAACGATTTCTGCATATAGTTGGCCTGTGAATAATAGGATTATACAAGGCCAATAATGAAGAATCTAAACTTTTCTTGGAGAAAGTATCTTCAACAAGAAAAAATGTTCTCTCTAGTGACTTTCCCTATAAGATGGAAGAGGAAATGAACTTGACAAATTCTAAGGTCCCTTCCAACTTAAGATTTCTGCCTATATAAATTTGTTGTTAGGAAAGATGACTCTTTGCAGTCCCCACTTTGGGCTAGGAGTTTGCTCTTTTTATCCTTACATATAGAGAGGTCTAAGGCTCAGCTCTCAGCTCAGAATTGCTTTGATTCATGCTTGGAATGTGGCAACAAAGGTGAACCCCTGGAAGGAATACAGTCCTGTAAGATAGCCTCAACTTTCTGGTTGCAAATGTTTCTTGGTCACTGGAGTTTTCAAATTGAAGTCTACTCATACTTTTTACTTAAAATAGAAGAGGAGCAAAGTAGTCATTAATTTCCAGGCTGCTCTATATACGAAACTTTAGAAATGCTTTTGAATATATTATTTGAGGGAGACCTTAACTCACAACAAAATGAATTTTTAAATATTTAGCAAAAGTGTTATTGGAGAATAAGAAATACATCATAATGTACTGTTTTTAAAAGGCAAAGTCATAATTAATTTGTCATATATCTTTTGTCTTTTAAGGGCATTTGGTCCACTTTGGTGCCATGAAGATATCACACCCAAGAATCAGAATTCTAAGAGTGCTGAGCAACTCACTAATTTCCTACGTCATGTTGTATCTGTGTTTAAGGATTCCAAATCAGGTATCTTGTCTTGTTGCTTGGAAGCTTTTTCCATAGTGGAACCCATTGTTCTTCTTTGACCTGACGTTATTCTACACTTGACATCCTTATAACAAAGCACATTATGGGTGATTTTCACATTTACCAAATTTCTGACTAGAGTTTATTTTTTGGAAAACTCAGAGTAATAGTTCTTTCCTATATGTGATTATAAAAACTCTTGAAACTAACTACTTTATATAACTGAGTACCATCTATATTTGCATTGCCCTACTTAAAGTAGTTTTCCTTATATCATTTCATCTTCTTGTTTCTGTCTCCACTCAATTTGGCCACCCATTGATGTGGTCATTCTGAAGACTTGGCTATCCATTACTATAGCATCTCAAAAATATTTTCCTTTAAAATTCCACTTTTTGACACAATCTCCTATATTTCTATTTTTTAATATTTCCACTCCAACTGAACTTTCTCTTCTTCCTCATCATGTCTGCTAACCCCTGAATCAGTTCTCCAAATCCATTAATTTCATTCTGTTTTCATTTTATGACCCACTCAACTTGGAAACCATCTTGAAATTCAGTCTGGCACATAGTAGGCATTTCATAAATGATTGTTGGTTAATTATCTGATTAATTAGTCCTCTCCCCCAAACAAAAGAAGTTCTACCCTTCCTTTAAAAACCAAATTCAAATTCAAATTCTCCAAGAAAGCTTTTTTGATCTCCCCTGCCAATTATGACTTTGTCTCTCAGACTTCACAGAGAATTTTGTTTTGTAGATTTCTAGTGCCCATGACCTTGCAATACTCCATATTTTAACAATCTGTATTGCTCCATTAGAATAGAGACTATAAACCAGTGATTCCCAAAGTGGGCGCCACTGCCCCCTGGTGGGTGCTGCAGTGATCCAGGGTGGGCAGTGATGGCCACAGGTGCATTTGGGAGCGGTGAATAACTGTAAGGGGGCAGTGATAGTATGTGACAGGGGGCGCTAAGTAATACTTTTTCTGGAAAGGGGGTGGTAGGCCAAAAAAGTTTGGGGACCACTGCTATAAACTCATCTAATCTTTATTTCTTCTCCTCTCCTCTAATACAGTCCTCAATACAATCAGGCACTTGGTAACAGCAAAGATTTATTAACTAACAAATGAATCAGTAATTTAAGAATACATTGATTATTCTGATAAACTAGTTTTATTTCTAACCTGCCAAATTTCTTTTAGGCCCAACAGTCCTTTGTTTTCTTGTTGCTCATTCAATTCTTTTTACTTCATTTTTTAAAAATTTTATGTATTTTTCCAAGGTTATATGATTCATGTTCTATCCCATATTGTTCAGTTTTGTAATAAAGCAATCTTTTAAAACCAAAACCCCAAATCCTATACCCTTGTAAACAAGTGATGAATGCTATGTTTTTCTTCTGCCTTTCTGCTCCCACAGTTCTTTCTCTGGATATGGATAGCATTCTTTCTCATAGGTCCCTCAGAATTGTTATGGATCATTGCATTGTCCTGAATCATTGCATTGCTATAAGTAGCAAAATCTGTTACATTTGATCATCTCACAATGTTTCACTTTTTGGGTGCAGTGTTCTCCTTGTTCTGCTCATTTCACTTTGCATCTTCTTCTCCCCAGTCTTCCCAGTTTTTATAGAAATCATGCAGTCATCATTCCTTATAGCACAATAGAATTCCATCACCATCATATACCACAATTTGTTTAGCCATTCCCCAATTGAGGGACACCTCCTCATTTTCCAATTTTTTGCCACCACAAAGAGTGTGGCTATAAATATTTTTGTACAAAATTTTTTAATCTCTTTGGAATACAAACCTAATAGTGTTATTAGCTCAGCCAAATGTTAAAAATATTAACTTCTCCAGGTAGGAGCACATTTCCCAGGTTTAAATGTTTGAACCACACTTTTGTCCATTATTATAACATGTTCATTACTTGTTACAGGAATCTTTCAGAAAAGAAATAATGGTAAACTGAGGTGGAAGAGGCATTCCTTCAATAGAGTTTCTCAGGCCTTTTTTTTGAGATTTCAGTTTTAATTATGTCTGAAAACCCTGGAGCCCAGCGGCATTCACTTGGTATTTAACCAAAGGGTCAACGTTATGTTTGTATAGAAGCTGCATCTCACTTCCTCAGAGTGGCAGAAAAGGTTAAAATCTGCACTTAATTAAATAGACATCCTCCTTTGCTTAACAGTCATCTGAGAACTGTTCAGAGCCTAAAAGAAAGAAATTTCTTTTGAACCTCCAATTAACTCAACCCTGATGTGGGGGATTGTAACTATTGGGAACGTATATGGTTATGTGTCTATATACATATACATATATATACATACATACATACATACATACATACATACATATATATGCATATATATATATATATGAATGAATGATAGTGTCTTCCAGCTGTTAGAGAGACTGTATCTCTAACCAGGTCACTCTCAGCTACTCTAGTATCTTCCCTGCTGTCCAGCCTTCCTTGCTAAGTGCTTTTTTTGCTTGATCATCCTATTCTTGTTGTCATTCAGTCATGGTCTCATAAGGGGTTTCTTGGCAAAGTACTGGAGTGTTTAACATTTCCTTCTCCACCTCATTTTACAGATGAGGAAACTAAGGTAAACAGGGTTAAGTGACTTATCTAGGATCACACAGCTAATAAGTATCTGAGGCTGGACTTGAACTCAGGTCTTCCAGGCTCCAGGCATGGTACTCTATACACTATGCCACCTACCTGCACTTGATCATCTCATACGTGAGTAGCCTTCCATACCTTAGAATATTCCTAGAACAATTAGTTTATCCCAGCTAACCAAGTTAACCAGTAAAGTGGAAACATGATAACCATTCAGCATACACATACACACACACACACACACACACACACACACACACGCACACCACAGACATAATTTATATATTTTACATGTTTTTTGCACATAAGTTCTTTCTTTATATATACATATATATACATATATATTCAAATCCTACCATCATTTGCTTAACATTTTCATTCTGTTCTTATTAGCTGTTTCAGATTGCAAGTTTCTTAAAGGATTTAGTGTCCATTCAATTAAGAAGGCATAGCATAGCAATTTGCATCAGTTGCAAATAGGAACTTTTAATATACCTTTGAAAATTCTGTCTGTATTCCATACAAGACATTACAATGTCTAGCATTTTATTAGTAATATAGATCTTTATTTCCATTAATCCCACTTCTTTTTTTTTAAAAGCCTTACCTTCCATCTTAGAATCAGAACTGTGTATTGGTTCCAAGGTAGAAGAGCAGAAAGGGCTAGGCAATGGGGATTAAGTGACTTGCCCAGGGTCACACAGCTAGGAAGTGTCTGAGGCCACATTTGAACCTAGGACTGGATCCCATCTCTAGGCCTAGCTCTCAATCCACTGAGCCACCCAGATGTCCCATTTATCTTACTTCTAGTGCATGGATTTATTTTTCTACACACATTTAGGTCAAGAAGAGGTATTAAATCATAAAATACTCCAAAATAAATTTGTAGGTCTTCTTTTCCAGTTTACAATAAATGATGTCATGTGAAATTTACATCATATAATAAATTATTATTTCCCCAGATTATGTTAATATAATTTTAATATTAATTTTCTTAGTATGATAAAAATTTTAAATTTACACAGTAGTAATACTCCAGTGATTGTTGACATAAGGTAATTTTTTTCAACCCAAACCCACAGACTTAGAATACATTATTTTGCAAGAAAATTTTGTAAAGGCTTGTCATTTTTATAAATTAATATGTAACATATGTTTTGAGAAATAATTTCACACTTAACTGTAACTTCCTGTTTTCATAAACCTATTCAACTGTATTCTTGAATCATTATACTAATATAATTTCCAGAAAGTACTTTCAATCATTAAGGGCCATTAGCCATTTTCTTGTCTTTGAATGGAGTAACTCTTCCAAGATCCATGCAGATGGATGAAGAAATGGAGAGCTGCAGAGTCATGCCATTCAACTTTCATTTTTTTGTCTATTGGGAGCTTGCTGCCAGCACCAATTTTCCATGGGCAGTTAGTTATATAGATCAAGAAGGATGGTAAATCATGAAAAGGGTGCTGACTGGGAAGCAGAGGAGATTGTGGCTTAAACCCAGCACTTGTACTCATTAACTCTTTGACCACCATCAAGGCATCTAACTATTTTAAGCCTCAATTTTCTCCTCTGAAAACTGGGGATAAAAATAATTCCTAAAGTATTTTTACCTCAACCTCAAAGAGTTGTGGACCAAACAAAATAGTATATGCAAAGTACTTTGAAATCTTTAAAGTACTATGGAAGTGAAGATTTATTAAGGTGTAAAGGATGAAAGAAGTTCCTAGCTACACCAATGAAATCACAGGTCCTTGAAACAAACTTCTACAGGAGTTTATAGCCTAATGAAGGGGGAAGAACACGATTAAGTCATGCACACAAATTCAGACATCACAGAAGAGAAGTATAAAATGTTATGGTCCTAAAAAGAGGAGAAATCATTTCTAAATGAGGTAATCAGGAAAGGATTCATGGAGAAGGTGGCAATTAAGCTAGTTCTCTCTAGTCTTCAGGTCCTTGAAACTCTTGGTCTATAGAGCTAACTGTGCACAAAATCTTGGCACTGATAGCAAGCTCCCAATAGAAAAAACTATGCCTTTCTTAGGACAATAAGGACAAGGTAAGAAATTATCTGTTAGAGGTGAGAGAATTTATATCAGATCTAGGGAATACAGTGAACAAAGATACAGAAATAGGATCATGTTTGAAGAGAGATTAGTAATCCTGTTTGGCTGGATCATAGAATATATTAAAGTAATGTGACATTACTTATGGGATCAATGGGTCCCATAACTTCCTTGCCCAGAGACTAGACCAGTTCCATAGCATAGGATATGACCAACTCTACAATTAAAGGCCAGCTAGTTCCAAGCTAGAAAAAGAGAGGAAAGAGCTTCATTTGACCACCATGCTTATGACAAAAACCCTGGGCAAGTCATTTACTTTCTTTCTTTAAAAAGAGGAGTTTGGACTAGATGCTATCTAAGATTCCTCGGCTCCTCCTAGTTTCAGAGACATTGTACTCAAAAATAAAATCCTCCTAAAAGGATTTTGCTTAATGTTTTTCTAATTGTTTACCATCACTTTGTAAATTGGTTCTTACAAGTCAATAACACTAGAAGCTATTTATCTTTGTCCTTCCTTGCCTCCTGTTCACATTCAGTGCCAAGAGCATGCTCTATGAACCTTCTTCTGACTTTTTCCAATCCAGTCATTAACTAATTTCTCTACCATCTCTACCCCTAAGTCTCCTGAAGTTATAGATGATTATTACGAGATTTTAAAACAATAAGATTTACAGTCAACATCATTTCTCCTGTTCCCTTATCAATTACTTTAGCTGACTTCCAGCTTGCTTACAAACGTGCATCCAGATCAACCTTATAGTTACAATCCAAGCTTACTAGAGCAATAGCTCCTAAAACATATTAAAACAGAAATTAGAAGGACTTAAGCAAAGATACAAAGTAATTTCTTCTAAATGTATTATTAGCTTTATTTTTTTTTAGTAAGTAGGAACTCTGCCACTGCATTTTCTGCTGGGAAAAGTTCTAAGCCCATTTCCTGACATGCTTTTTACAGAAACTTACAGTGATAATACTTGGCAGGCTCTACAGCCCAAACAAAGAGGCCAAGAGGAGAACTTAGTGACCTCAAATTGTCACCACTCATTCTTTTTTATCTAATTAGTTGGAATACAGCCAAATGGATCCTACTGCAGTCCAGATCATCGACAGCCATTATTACTGGTTTTCCTGTATGTACACATATCCAAGGATTTCATTGTCTTTGGCCATGGCCCTTTTCAATGATCACCAGAGTTCTATCACAATGTCCTTTAATTACTATCCAACAGAGTGGCCAGCTGAGGTTGGAGGGCTATGATTTTGCTTTATCTCCATTAAAAAGCAGAACATAAATAGGACAAATATTAAGTTGCAGGATCAAGTTTTCATTACAGCCAATAAACTACAAACATCCATTTTAAAGGGATAAGGGCTTTGCCTTGTCTAAACATGATCACAAGTCTTTTGGTTGGGTTTGAAGCTGCCATAATTTTAAAGGGGCATGAATTCAAATCATGACTATCTTCATGTTCCTTGCACAAAGGGACTAAAATTTTGCAAACAACCTATGTAGATGAGGAAAATCAAATAGAACTCAAATATTCAAGATCAATTTGGCAAAAAATCCAGGAATCAAAATTGTTCTCCCAAAATGAAATATGAAAGCATAAGTTTGGGATTTTTTAAGTTCTTTTCATTTAGAAGGTGTAACACTAGTTGGTTTGGTCAGGTCACCCCATTTTAAAAGGGAAAATAAGCTTTTTTTTTTAATGTAAGATTTTTCCGTCAGAACTATGCCAAAGAAGAATGGAAATCCATGCTGGGTAGAGGGGTGTCATAGATTATTCCTTTGTTGCTGGTCTCCCAACTAAAGTTTGGATGGCAATTTGTTGGGGATGTACTAAAGGGGATTCTCAATCCAGAGAATTTTGCATTAGATGGCCCTTGAGCTCTCTTCCACCTCAGAGATTCTATGAGTCATTGATTTTTTTCTCTCTCTCTTTTTTTTTCCCCCAGGTTTCCATTTGGAGCAGCATCTAAGTGAAGTTGCATTACAAACAGCCCTAGCCAGCTCCTCTCGGCATTATGCAGGTCGCTCTTTCCAGATCTTCAGGGCCCTAAAGCAACCTTTATCAGCTCATGCCCTGTCTGACCTCCTCTCCAGACTGGTGGAAGTTATTGGAGAGCATGGAGATGAGATTCAGGTACGAAAGTAAAGAGTGAGCTCTTTGTGAGTTCATCATTCATTTTCCAATTTGAAAAAAATGAAGTTGATATTGTCTATCTCCTCTTGCTCCCTTAGTTACCCATCCTATCAACAATGATAACAATGACTAACTTTTATAGAGTTTTAATTCTATTTTCATTCTAGCTATGCTGGATAATTCCATGATATTTAATTTTCTAAGTAGATGCTGAACATGCAACACCTGCTTGTTTATTTTTATGTTCCACCCAAAATTCATTGTCTTGTTGTTTGCTTCTTGCTACTGTCCTAGGATATTTTCAAACAATGATTTAGGGGCAAGGAGTTACTTTTTTCCCTCACCTACAGCCCTACAACAGTTAAAGTTTGAATAAGAAAGTGAGAAGGAAGAAGACTATCACCAGGGAAGGAAGAGGTGGTACTTTATGGAAAGTTCTGCCATCATTTCATTCTCCAGGACTTCTGTCCATATCAGTCTCTCAAAAAAATCCCAAAGGCTAGCTCTTATTAAACTGCATCCTAGGCGATGACTGGTCATCTTGACTTTTGTCTTGCCACTGGACTTCAGTGACTCTGGGAGAGTGATGCTAATGACTTTATGCAATTCTGCCTCACTTAAATCCAGTTCACACACAAGACGAGATATTGTTGCATGATGTCACTGGCCCTCTTTGAAAACAAGGACAAGCATTAACTTGACTTTTTTGTTTTGCTAACTGTATTCCAATATTATCCATTTCTCTTATAATCCTGTATATTTTATTTTATGCATTTAAAAACATTCTGAGGAGGAATCCATAGACTTCACTAGACTGCCTGAAAGGTCCAAGACAAAGCAAAATAGTTAAGAACCCCTGCTCTAGCTTACAACTAGCCCTACTCCCTATAACCTGAAGGCAGCATCTCAGATGCTGTATTAGGAACTCTGATGATGATAACAATAGCTCGCATTAATATAACACATTGAGCTATATAGCATATGTTATCCCATTGTTACCAGTTGGTTGATCTTGACCAACCTATTGTTGGTCCGACACCCACTAACTCCCAAAGTTATTTTCTTTGCTTTTGTATACTGATTATGTCTCAAGAATCAGAGACTCTCACAAGATGGCAGAATAAACCAGAGCAGCTCCAGAGTCACCATAAGATTCCTTTCCAACCAATATTTAAATATTGCCACAAAATGAATAGAGGAGTGAAAGAACCAACAAGGAGACTGAGTGAAACAACTTTCAAGAAAAGAATCAGAGACTCTCTCTTCAAACTGGAGAACACCTGAGGGCTTATTGATTACAATGCCTGCCCAATGCCTGAATTCCCTCTTTAGCATCTTCAGCAAATAACAATTTTCTGTTTAAACAATTCCAGTAATAGTCAGCATTTATTAAGCAGCAACTACCATATGCCAGGCACAGTGCTAAGAACTGATACAAAGAAAGGCAAAGATAGATAGTCCCTGCAGAACTTAAGTCTAACAAGGAACTCACTATCTAGTAAAGTAAACTATTATATCTTCAGACAGTTGTAATTCATTAGGAAATTTCATTTTATATTCAGCTTAATTCCTACTTCTGGTAATTTTCACATATTGGTTCTATTTTTGCTCTTTGGAACTGTATGGACTCAGTCTTACTTCTTCCTTCATAATGACATTCCTGCAAATGTTTTCATATTGGTATGTTCTTACTTTCCTCAAGACTCCCCTCTCTAGGCTGAACATTAACAAATGAGACAGACTCTTCCTTCTTATCCCTCTTAAAATAAATCAAACCCAAACTATCAATAATGTTTTACTGTAATATTCATCTAATATTATTTGGGTATAACTAGTACTGAATAGTTTGAAGGGTAAATATGGTGTAGTAGAAAGACTACTGATGGACTTTTGCCAGGGGTGGGTGGGTGGGGGTTACAGCAGTCCAGTTCCCCTTGGGGGCGGGACAATTGAACAAAAATGGAGTGAGAAGAGCCAGAGACCAAGTAGGTTTGCAGTGGCTGATCTGAAGTGCCATCTGTTGATTTTTCTTTATGATCTCATGCAGGTTTTTTTTTCCATACATTCAAAATCACATATTAACTTTTGAAACATCACAAGATTGACATTTACTAATTATCTTACTGTGGTTAAACAAAGAAGCAAGCTTGTCAAACATTATTCATTACAGGGTGGCTTAGTTTGAACTTATTCTTTTCAGCCATGCGTAAGGTACAAGTATATCAGTTCCTAGCTAAACATAATATTTAATTATATTTTAACTAATTATATTATGTATATAGTTATGTTATACTATTCATTCCCATCATCAATCAAGTAGATAGTTATGGTAGTTGATTACATCCAATGAGATACAATAATATCAGTCTGGTCCAATGTTTTGTTCCCATGGTGTTTTTTCTGTTATAGGATCACTAAGAATACAGTTCTGGTAGGGTGATTCTGTGCTAATTTGTCATTGCCTTAATTTCCTTGTGTTTCACTGTTTCTATGGTCTGTAGGAGTTTGGAAACAAACTCAGGCCAGATATTTTCTTGCTGGGAACTTTAGAAACTTGCATTAACTCACTAACTGCTGGTTTTCTGCTGGGCTGATTCTAGGGGAAATTTCTACACTCCAAGGGGTTGTACAGGGGTTTATTTTTGGATAGTGGGTAGTCTTTGGCTGTGATTGTTCTTGCCATGAACCTATATTGTTTTTCTGTGTCTCCTTTGAGCTGGATAAGGATATTGATTGCAATAATTTCAATGCAAGTGAATGTCACTGTAAAAAGAATCATATAGGGTAAACTGAGTGTGGAATCTCCATCCTCCTGACAACCTGCCGTGCTGGATTGTCAGAGCTTGTGAGTAGCCGTGCTAACCTCACAGCCTCGATGGCTTCCGGCAGACTTGGAGACAGAGAAACTATATTCTAATTCCAACTCAGCCATTTTTTACATTTATGTCCTTAGGGAAAAATTTTTTTACCTCTCTGGGACTCAGTTTTCTTATCTGTAAAATGAAGGACTTGGACCTAAATTATAATTTCAGCCCTAAAATTATGATATGATCTTATATAATTTCTCTTTAAATATTATTTAAGTCAACAATCACAGGAAGCACAAATAAATCATAGACTCATAGTTAGACTTATAAAGGGCATTAGAAGTCATCAAATTCATTATAATTCCAATGAGGAAACAGACAAATAGAGGTCAAATGACTTGCCCAATGTCACACAACTAGTAGGTGTCTGAGATGGGATTCGAACCCAAGTCTTCCTGATTCCAGGTCTAGTAGTCTATCCATTTCACCAAGATATCTCTTTGGATAAGAATAATGTATCTCTCTTTTGTATTGAAATGGTTGCTCTGTATGTTTGTCAGGGGTACGTGATGGAAGCTCTCCTTACCTTGGAAGCTACTGTGGATAATTTGTCAGACTGCTTGAAGAACAGTGATCTCTTGACTGTACTATCTCGGTGAGAGGAAGTTTTATGACATTTGGAAATCAAAAACTCTGTGGGCTTTTTAAAAACATTTCAGAAATGTCTGTTCCAGCTGCATAAAATAAGTTCAGGAAATACCTATAAAAACTCATTTGAATCACCATGAGAAGCACCTAAATTTCTTCTTATTTCCTTGCCTGATCTCAGGCTTTCCTACATTTCCTTTATGCTCTTTTTCATATCCTTAAGTAGATAAGTCAAGAAAAAGGAATTTATAGAAGTTGAGTTTCTGAGCATGTTACCTCCCTTAGCATTCCCTGACTTTCTCTATTGAGAAGAATGGGATTTTCACAGAAATGCATTGACTTATCTATTGAGAAGGGAAGTGGGATTTTCACAGAAGCTTTTTGACATATTCTAATAACCTTATTTATTCTCATTCCCAGGTCATCATCCCCTGATCTAAGCTCAAGCACTAAGCTGACAGCAAGCCGAAAGAGTACAGGTCAACTAAATGTGAACCCTGGTGTTGCCAGTGGCAACACGGCTACTGCAGAACGAAGTCGCCATCAGAGAAGCTTCTCTGTCCCCAAGAAGTTTGGTGTTGTAGACCGAACTTCAGACCCACCTCGAAGTGCAACTCTGGACCGGATCCAGGCTTGTACCCAACAGGGGCTCTCCTCTAAGACCAGGAGCTCTTCATCTTTGAAAGACAGCCTCACCGACCCATCCCACATCAACAATCCAACCAATCTCTTGGCCACCATCTTCTGGGTCACCGTGGCCTTAATGGAATCTGATTTTGAGTTTGAATATCTGATGGCCTTAAGGTTACTCAATAAGTTACTGACTCATTTGCCCCTTGATAAAGCTGAAAACCGAGAGAAACTTGAAAAATTACAGGGACAGCTCAAGTGGGCAGATTTCTCAGGGCTGCAACAGCTGTTGCTCAAAGGATTCACTTCCCTCACTACCACGGACCTCACCCTGCATCTCTTCAGTTTGCTAACACCTGTGTCCCGAGTATCTATGGTGGACTCATCTCAGGCTATTGGTAAGTCCTGTCTCTAGGCCTGACTCTCAATTCACTGAGCCACCTAGCTGCCTCCCATAATTTTATTTCAATATAATTAAATCATGAAAATCTGAAGTCATGATTGGTCACTGACCTAATCAACGTTCTTAAGGTTTTGGAAGTTGCTGGTTTTTATAGAACACTCAAAGCATAAATGATATATCCAGTATGTATTAAAATTGAGTCATGAGTGGGGAGACAGGTGGCTCAGTGGATTGAGAGCCAGACCTAAAGTCAGGAGGTCCTGGGTTCAAATGTGACCTCAGACACTTCCTAGCTGTAGACCCTGGGCAAGTCACTTGACCCCCATTGCCTAGCTCTTATCACTTTTCTGCCTTGGAATCAATACATAGTATTGATTCTAAGATGGAAAGTAAGGGTTTAAAAAAAAAAGCAAGTCTTGAACCTAGGTCTTTCTAACTTTAAACAGACTCTAATCACCATACTCTGCTGCCTCTCAGAGAATTCCATGGTAATGTATATATTTTTTTTCTCTCCCAATTTTTACAGCTCATTCATTTGATTATATTAAAATGCATTTTCAAGGCAACAGTTAATATGTCCCTCTAAAATTTTATCATGGGAGAAAAGTGAAGGTTAAATTCTTTACCCTTCCAGATTTGTAGCTCTTATTGGTTCCTTCTCATTGAGGTTTTGTAGGTTAACATCCAGGCCCTCTATTTTGTTTTGTCTTTTTACCTGAACTGTTCTCCCAGGTGTAACTACTTTTCATTAAGCCAAATAAGGAAACTCCATTTTTCTAAACCCTTACCTTCTGTTTTGGAGTCAATACTAAGTATTGGTTCCAGGGCAGAAGAGCAATAAGGGCTAGGCAATGGGGGTTAAATGGACTTATCCAGAAATCACACAGCTGGGAAGTATTTGAAGTCATATTTGAACCTAAGACCTCCCTCCTTCCTCTGTATCCACTGAGCCACCCAGCTGCCCCCAAACTCCATTTTTTTAGTGCTCAAAACTATGGCCTAATAATCTTTTTATTGATATAAAAGATGGTGTGATTTTACTTGAAGAGGACTAGAATGATTTCACTGTGTCAAGGTCAATGCTCAATCAGTGGATCTAACTGGCTAATCAGACCAACAGGAGCTTGAAAGGCTCTCCCACAGATCAGGCACAAAGAACCCATTTGGGATGGAAATGTCTCCAAATTTGCATAGCTTATCTTTTTTGGAGCTCCTCAAATTCTGCTTCACTCAAGGAGCACAGCCCCTTCTGTGGTGCAGGCACACCACCCTTAGAGATCCTATGCCTAGGTCTCCTGTGTCCCTAATTCCATATCAGAGTTCTTCAGGGAGACCTGGAAAGGGTCCTTATCCAGCTGCTTCTGACCTCAGGGGGCACATTTGCCCTGTGTGAGTTCTCTTTTAGGCAAATGTGAGTTTGCCATTCAGATAACATGGCATCCCATCAGAGTTGCGCTCTCTGCAGTAGCATTCTGGTGAACAGCCTATGTGCCAACTGTTGTTATTCAAAAATCTTACAGTAAGAATGACTAGCCCTAAATTTACTAAGGCTTTTAATTCTCATGTCAATTTACAAAAGCAAAACTTTTTTTCCCCTTATATTTACTGCTTTTCTTTTAAAGCCTTACCTTCCATCTTAGAATCAATACAGTGTGTTGGTTCTAAGGCTGAAGAGTGGCAAGGACCAGGCATTGGGGATTAAGTGACTTGCCCAGGGTCACATAGCTAGGAAGTGTCTGAGATAAAATTTAAATCCAGAACCTCCTTTCTCTAAGCCTGGCTCTCAATCCACTGAGCCATCTAGCTGCCCCCCTTCTATTATTACAAAACAATGCTTTAATATGGTACTAAATTTTTAAATAAATCTGTCAACCAGGTAATCCTTAGTAAGAGTTTTTATTTTAAAATTTAAAATCAGTTGTAAACATTGGTTTTATAAAGGTTTTCTTTACATTATTGAGACAGAAATCTTTTCCTGGCTTTTGTTATTTGCCAAAATAAAATTACCACAAAATAGACTGCATTTGCTTTACCTCAGTGGGTCATTCCTTAATATAATAGGCTACCTTATAATGGAATACTATTGTGCTATAAAGAATGATGAACAGGATGATTTCAGAAAGAACTGAAAAGACCTGCATGAACTGATGCAGAATGAAATAAGCAGAACCAGGGAAACATTATACACAGTAACTGAAATATTGTGGAATGATCAACTGTGATAGACTTAGCTACTAACAGCAATACAATGATCCAGGACAGTTCTGAGGAACTTATGAAAAAGAAAGCTTTCTACCTCCAGAGAAAAGACTTCTGGAGTAGACATATAGATGAAAACATATGATTTATCACTTGTTTAGTGGGTATATGATTTGAGGTTTTGGTTTTATAAGATTATACACTTAAAAATGAATAACAGGGAAATAAATTTTGTGTGATAATATGTGTATAACCCAAATTGAATCACTTGCCAGCTCCAGGAGGTGGGGGAAGGAAAAAAGGAGGAAGATAATTTGGATCATATAACTTTAGAAAACTTATGTGGAAACATGTTAATAAATTTTTTTAAAACTCATGAAGGAAAAAAATTTTATATTTATATTTATTTATATATATACATACATATGTATATGCATGTATGTATGTGTGTATATATATACATACATATGTATATGCATGTATGTATGTGTGTGTATATATATAAAGACAGGCTACCTTAGTCTTCTAATGGATAGAGATATACTTTTCTTGCCCTCAGATATCCCTATTGTATCCTTTTCTCATTCCAGGGTTCCCATTGAATGTCCTTTGTCTCCTGCCTCAGTTGATTCAGCATTTTGACAATCCCAATCAATTTTGTAAGGATATAGCAGAGAGAATTGCTCAGGTATGGCATCATGTTATTACCAAAATGTAAATCAGCATGTTCAAGTTCTTGTTCAAGAGTTCAAGCCTTGGGGGCAGCTAAGTAGCATAGTGGATAGAGAACCAAATCTGAAGATGTGAGGTCCTGGATTTCAATCTGGCCTCAGACACTTCCTAGCTGTGTGACTCTGAGCAAGTCACTTAACCCCCATTGCCTAGCCCTTACTGCTCTTCTGCCTTGAAACCAATACATAGTATTGACTCTAAGATGGAAGATAAGGGTTTAAAAAAAAAAGAGAGAGTTCAAGTCTTGACAAAAAATTAGACAAACTCTTAAAGATATAAGGCTGTAATATTGTTGTTTTTTAATCTGAAAGTTTACCACTAGTCATATTTTACCCTTAGTGGCAAATGTTTATTGTAAATCTGATACATTATAATTTTTTAAATGATCCCTAAGTAAAGGGGAAAATGTACAAATTTTATCTATAGACCAATTACTTTTTCTTTTTCATCATTTCTGTATCCAGAAAGTCTATTTTCTAGACTGCTAGATTTATTTGAGTTTTAGTTTTCTTTCTTTTTCACGGAGACACAATTGTGTCCCAAATTGATTTTTATTTTCATTTTATTAGGTTTGCCTGGAAGAAAAGAACCCTAAACTTTCAAATCTTGCACATGTCATGACTCTTTACAAAACACACAGCTATACAAGAGACTGTGCGACGTGGGTCAATGTTGTTTGTCGATACCTTCATGAAGCATTTGCTGATATTACCCTGAATATGGTGACGTATCTGGCAGAGGTAAAGTACAGTAATGAAATTCCAAGCACCATCTTTTTCTCTCTGATAGATGTGGCCTGAAGGACCTGGAATGAATGATCTCTAGGGAGATTATGGAAGAAAGAATTTTGCCGCCGTGCATATTATCATTTAAAGAGAATACATCATGTTTTGATATTTTCAATGGTTTCTACTTGCACTAATTAACAGAACATATTGCATATCATGAATGGAGGTAACCTTTGCAGAGTGCCAATTCTAACAAAGCAGGAAAAGCCTGAATATATAAAGCCAATGATGGACCAGAAAATGTATCTACCTAGGGTTGGAGAAGCTCGTCACCAGAAGGCTGGGTACCTGGTGATGAACTGTCCCTATCGTGGTATTTCATAAAGACTACCCACTCAATTACTGCCTGGGTTGATCGTGGTAGGACCCACACAGATGAAATCATGGATCTTTTGAAATTGAAAAGAAAGGAAATTTTGAAATAAATCTTTGTAATGACTAATAGAACTAATTTTTCTAAACTAATTTTGAATTTTTTCAAATTGTAATGTTGATTTTTTAAAAAATCTTCCTACAAGTATGATTAGAACATCCCAAGCAAGCAATTCCTCTACTCCCAGCCCTGCACTTATTACTTAGCCCTGTGAAAGGTAGCCATGAGGGCGAGGCAATGTAACATAATGGAAAGAGTCCTGGACTGAAAGTCAGAGGATTGAGTTCAAATCTCATTTTTGCCATTTGCTCTGTAGTGATGTTAGGGAATTCATTTAAACTTTCAGGGCCCTAATTTTCTTATTTGTAAATTAGGAAGTTAGACTTTAAAATGGGAGGCTGGGAAGCTTCCTGGTAGAAAACAAACACAATAACTTTGAAGCGAGAGAATCTTGGCTCAGATCCTACCTGTGTTTTTGTTGTTCAGTCATTTCAGTAGTGTCTGATTCTTCATGACCCTGTTTGGGGTTTTCTTAGCAAAAATACTGAAATGGTTTGCTATTTCCTTTTCCAATTCATTTTACAAATGAGGAAACTGAGTCAAACAGGGTTAAACAACTTAACCAAGGTCATACAATGAGGAAGCGAGGTCAGATTTGAATTCAGGATGATGAGTCTTCCTGAATTTAGTCCCTGTTTTCTAACCACTGTTCCACCTACCTGTGTGATTTGGGGCAAATCGCTTAACTTCCCTGGACCCCAGTATCTTCATCTGTCAGATGATGGGATTGGTCTAGGTGGACTCTAAGCTTCCATCTAGCTCTAGACCTGTGACCCTATGATTTGGTAACTTCTGAGGTCCCTTCCAATTCTAAAACCCTACATACTTCCTGAAAATATATAGGTTTATTTTTCCTCCCATTTCTATACAGTTTGTTCGTTTGGTCCTTTTAAACACCCATCGTGCTATGGCAGTGATTTATCTTATTAATCTGTGCCCTGAGCAGTTCAATGAAATGTGTTAACATTTTACATAGGTGACATTCCCAACTTTTTTCGGTATTTTCCCATTTTGCTCTTTTTTGATATGCCAGCATAATTCTTATAATACTACTATGAACTCGCATTTACATTGTCCTTTATACTTTACAAAACCCTTTCCTCACAATAACCCAGTGAGGTAGGTTATATAAGTATTAGCCCTGTTTTATAGATAAGGAAACTGAGGCTTAGTGGAAGGCTTTTAGAGGGTACAGATCCCATGGTTTTTGCTGGCTCTCACTTCCTGTTGTGTGGCACCAATGATAGCATTTAGACATTCATTTCTAAACTTCATTTTTACATTTACATTTTTTCATTATTTCAACAAGCATTTATTAAGCACCAACTATCTACTAGGTACTGTGCTAGGTTCTGGGGATACAAAGAAAATAATGAAGCAGTTCCTGTCCTCAAGGAGCTTAGATATAGGAGAGAACTAGCAAGACTAGAAGAGTTTTTAAATAAAAAGTTGACATTACTTGGCCCAGGGTTACCCAGTTGCAAGTTTTTGAGCCAGGTCTTTAAACTCCAAAACTAGCATGTGTTAGTTACTCTGTGTTCCTTCAAAGGGTTCATTACTGGGTCCTTTTCTAAAAAGATTCTGACTTCTAAATAACCCATCCTATTGACGTTTAGTTGTGTCCCTTTCTATAAGAAGCTGGAGTGATCCAGGGAGAAATGAAGTTTCTGAAAGATTTTAAAAGATTAAAAATTTCTAATCTAAGTGAACTCATTTGTCTTTATTAGTGGACTTGAGAGTATCAACATTTCCAGCCCATTTAGGACTTTGATTTAGAGCCAGGATTTATACACATGGCACTCCCTCCTGAAAGTTTGTTGACTTTTATTTAGAACATAAATACTGAGATGGGGAAGGGTAGACAGCACAGGCACAGGGCTGACGAAACTCTGTGAGTAATGATAGAATGTTTGTTCCTCAAAAGCAATGCCTTTTTTTCCCATTTAATCTTTAGCAAAGAGCCTTAAACGTTTATCAAGTGTTTAGTAAATGCTTGAGATGAGTCAAATTAAATTAAACCGAATTGAATTCTAGAGAAGATAGATGAGACTCTCTGTCTTATATCATACATCCCCTATAGCAGGGGCCGTGAGAGCCATAAACGCCACATTTTTTAAAATGTAATTTCGTGAGAGCCGTACAGTGCTCACAGTGTGTGCTCCTGTAACAGTGCCTGAAAAAAAAATTGACTTTATGGCTCCTGCAGAAAGAGCCATACATTGCTAACCCCTTGCTTAGACTTTTCAATTCTTCTGCCTTGGAACAGATACACAGTATTGATTCTAAGCTGGAAAGTAATAGTTTTAATAATAATAATAATTCACTCCCTTTGGTACTTCTTGTTTCATAGCTCCTAGAGAAGGGTCTTCCAAGTATGCAACAATCCCTTCTCCAGATGATCTACAGTCTGCTCAGTTATATGGACCTATCAGGTGTTCCCGTAAAGCAATTTAACATGGAAGTGTTGAAGACCATTGAAAAATACGTGCAGGTAAAGTGTTGTTGTTTTTTGTTTGTTTCTTTTTTAAGACTAGCCTTCTGTTTATGAACAATTATAAGTCCTTTATATTGTTTTACATATTCTGTGGGATGAAATTAAAACCATTTTTTATCTGACACACATTATTACTCTGAAAGTTTGCATGGGAATGGGGTTTCTTATCCAAAATAATAATAATAAATAAAACTAACATTTACATAGCATTTACTATCTGCCAGGCACCAGACTAAGCACTTTACGATTATTATCTCATTTGATCCTCTCATCAACTCTGGGAAGTAGTAGGTACTATTATTGTCCCCATTTTCCAGAGGAGGAAACTGAGGCAAACAGCAGTTTGGTAACTTGTCCAGGCTCACACAGCTAATACCTGTCAGAGGCCCATGTCTTCCTTACTCCAGGCTCACACTAACTAGCTGTCCCTAAATCTGTGGATACTAGTCACCACCTCTGCTTTAAGGTTCCTGGGTGGGGCCAAAATAAGCTATGAAGAGGTAGAATTAATTGTGGGTGAGAAAGCCCTGTTAAATGAACTCAATCTGTTCAAACCCAGAGAATTATGATTCTAAGTCATGGGTTTCATTGAAATCAACTTTTTAATATTGCTGTTGCACATCTTAATTTGCTTAGTCATTACCCAATTGATGTAATCTTGTTTCTTGTCCTTTGCTACTACAAAAATTACTGCTATAAATATTTTGGTGTTTATAGGGCCTTTGTTTCTGCCTTTGACATGCATAGGATAAATGCCTGTTCTTACAGATTTTGGGGAATCGGTATTTGGTATCAAAGATAGTATTTGAACCTAGGTTCTCTGACTCCAGAGTCAGGGTTCTTCCTTCTATACCTTCCATTATAAAATCTTATAAAACAATACATTTTAAAACTAGCAAATCTATCTTACAGAGAAGGATCAACTATGTAGTACTGTTATTTAAGAAATTTTATTATGAGTTGGGAATGGGGAGCTGAAGAAGGAAATTATAATAGTCTTATTTTTTACCCCATGATTTTTACCCTAGAGTGTTCACTGGAGAGAAGCTTTGAATATCTTGAAATTGGTTGTTTCTCGATCTGCCAGCCTAGTCTTGCCTTCATACCAGCACAATGATCTTTCCAAAATAGAAATTCATCGAGTATGGAATAGTGCTTCCAAGGAATTGCCAGGAAAAACCCTGGATTTTCACTTTGATATTTCAGAGGTATGCACCCTACTGTGTTTATTATTTCTGTAAATTTCAACATATATTTATAATGGCAAGGGTGAAAATTAGTTGCCTGAGAGGAAAAGTAGTCACATGAGAAAAAAGGATAGAAAACAGGGGGGGAAATCACCAAATAAAACATTCCTTTTAAGAAATTTAAAGTATAATCTTCAAAGTCCAGAAGCAGGTTTAGGATTTCCTTAGAAATAAATATCACATACAAGTTGGAGTATTCAGGTAGTATAGAATATCTGACTTTTAAATATAGAAACTGGCTTCTAAATCAAACATGATTTTTCACATTTATTCATCCAGGAACTGGATTCAAATAAATCTTTAACAAACATGATAATTAAGAGAATTATAAACCAACATACTTTTCCTATCCCTTTGACAGCAGTTGTGCATTGTCTGTAATATCAGCCATCCCAAACTAGGGGAGAATTCTCATATGTTGTTGGTTATTTCAGCTCTGTTCAACTCTTCATGACTCCATTTAAGGTTCCTTCTCTGGTTCATTTTATATGTAAGGAAACCGAGGCAAACAGGGTTAAGTGACTAGTCCAGGATCACATAGTGTCTCATGTCAGACACATAAGTGTCTGAGGCCAGATTTGAAGTCACCAAGATGAGTCTTTTTCACTGCAAGGCTGGCACTCCATCCACTAGACCACCTAGTTGCCCTGTACAGAAATATTATTAAAGGCTTTTACAATTGATTTCTATTTGGCAGTATTCTCCTTTAAGCCAGGGTCAATATGTTGTTTTTTCTAGCATTTTAGAAGACTTTTCAACCACATTCTTCAAGACAATATAAAAGAATTAAAAATATAAATCTAATCTGCTTTCTGTGAGTTTAAAGGCACTCGTTTTTTTTTTAATCCTTTTTTTCTGTCTTAGTAACAACTCTTACTTTCCATCTTAGAATCAGTACTATGTGTTGGTTACAAAGCAGAAGAGCAATAAGGGCTAGGCAACTGGGGGTAAGTGATTTGCTCAGGATCACACAACTAGGAGGTATCTTGAGCTATATTTGAACACAGGTCCTCCCAGTTCTAGCACTGGCACTCTATCTACTGTGACAGCTAACTGCCCTTTAAAGTTACTCTTAATTAGGGTATCCAGTTATTTCAGATGAGGCTTTTTTATGTTATTTTTAATTTTTTCCATAGTTACATGATTCATATTCTCTTTCTCCCCTCTTCCAGAGCTAACAAGCAGTTCCACAAAGTTATACATATATTATCACTCAAAACCTATTTCCATATTATTCATTTTTGCAAGAGTAATCTTTTAAAAACTAAAACCCCAAATCTGATACAAATAAAAGGTGACAATCATATGTTTTCTTCTGCATTTCTGCTCCCACAGTTCTTTCTTTGATATGGATGGCATTCTTTCTCATAAGTCCCTCAGGATTGTCCTAGATCATTGCATTGCTATTAGTAACAAAATCAATTACATTTGATCAGTTACTGTGTACAATGTTCTCTTGGTTCTGCTTATTTCACTTCGCATCAGATGGGGCTTTTTGACACTGAGTGCTCATTAGATTTTTATTTCAGTGTTTTGAGGATAGATAAATATAAATGCTGTTTGTATATGGTACATTTCATGACAGCCAAAAATATTAATCATTCATTCAGATGTACCTACTATATGGCGTGCGAGGCAATGTGTTTGCTACCTAAATGTTCTCTGTTCAAATGGTTGTATTGCACAAGTCATGTATTTAATCAATCAGTCTTCTCTAGAGTCTTGACATTTCTAAAATAATGGGTCTGAGGACCTAGATATAGAATTAAACTCCTCTTCCCATTTTCTGAACACTACCTAGCAACTCCCTCCTGCTGAGTTTTATAATCCCCAGCAGACTCCTCAAGGGCTCTCAGATATTAGAACTTCTGAAAATGACTCTACAAATACCTGGCACTGGCCTCATTCCCTGCCTTTGGCAAACTTTGTTCCCTGAAGAATTGAAAATATTAAAAGATTGACAGAAAGAGCCACAACCATCCATCCTCAACACCACTGCCAAAATAATTTTCCTTAAGCACAAATCTGACCATGTGACTCTCCTTCTCAGTCAACCCCAGCTTCTAATTGCCTCTGGGATAAAATATAAACTCCTCTATTTAGCTTTGAAAGCCCTTCACAACTGGCCTCAAACTGTCTTTCCAGCCTCATTGGACACTCCTCCCCCTCCCGCATTCTGCAGTCCAGCCAGACAATCCTTTTCTCGGTTCCTCACACACAATGCTCCATCTCCAGTCTCGGTGCCTCTTTATTGGCCACCCCACATGCCAGGAATGCACTCCCTCCTTCCCTTCCCCTCTGAGCCCCCCTTCTCTCAAAAGCTATCTTCTGCATAAAATCTTTCCAGATCTCCTCACTTGCAAGTGTCCTTCCTCACAAACTAATTACATTATATATATTTATATTTATTCATTTCACATTTATGCTATTCATTTATATATGCTACAGATATATAAAAAATATATATGTATCTGTATACAGGAAACATATACAAAGCTCATTGATAATATATACATATGTTGCTATTCAGTTGTTTCCGTTGTATAGGACTCTCTATAACCCCATTTGGAGTTTCCTTGGCAAAGATACTGGAGTGGTTTGACAGCTCCTTCTCCTACCCATTTTACAGAGGAGGAACTGAGGCAAACAGGGTTAAGAAACTTGCCCAAGTTCATACAGTAAAGGTCTGAGGCTAGATTTTAACTCAGAAAGATGTCTTCCTGATTTCAGGCCAGGCACTCTATCCACTGTGCCTTCTAGCTACCTATATTCACAAATACATACAGATGCATATTTATACAAATTAACTTCTCCCATTCAACTGTATGCTTCTGGAGAGAAAGCTGTTATATTTTTTAATGCCTAAAGCACAGTCTCTGAAACATAGAGTAGATGCTTTAGTAAATGCTTAATGATTGACTAATTCAACCAGGCAAGAGATAAAAGGGGACAATATTTCTAATTCTAACAATCATAAATTTTTTGAGCTTTAACACCTAAAAACTGGCCACCTGTGTCTTCCTTCATGGGTTTTTGGTCCTGACTATACTAGTGGTTTATAGTGAATACTAAAAGAGGAGCATTAAGGTTTGAATTCAGTTCTTAAAGCAGGCAGGAAATATGAAGAAATGTGCCTAAATAACTGAGCAGACATTTCATAAAAATATACACTTCCAAAAGAAAAGAGCCAAACTGGAATGATGAGCTTTTCAGGTCTAATTTTCAAATTCAAGCCCAAATTTTTTTAAGGTCATCCTAGGATCTCTCATTGTGTCGTAGATTTGACCCTAGATTCTCAAAAAGTAGTGTCAGCAAAACCCCAAGCTCTGGTCAATTCTACCAAAATGAAGTGGCTTTTTAAAGTACAAGCCCAT
The DNA here is from genome assembly GCF_016433145.1 of Gracilinanus agilis. Lineage (NCBI taxonomy): Eukaryota > Metazoa > Chordata > Mammalia > Didelphimorphia > Didelphidae > Gracilinanus > Gracilinanus agilis. The sequence goes on along the minus strand of NC_058132.1, from coordinate 134,521,439 downwards.
AACATGGACTATGTATATTTTATCTGAGAACAAATCTAGTTAAGTATGGAGATACTGACCTTTAAAATGTCAGTCCTCCAAAGAATATCTTTTTTTTTTTTCGAGAGGGCAGGGAATGACAATCAATAAAAGATTAAAAGAAGTGACCATCTGTGTCATTGCACCGAAGGTGCATATTCTCATATTAATGATCAGAGTATTAAAAAAGTGACTCTTAGGGGATTGGATAAGAACTATTGGGTATTTTTTAGGTAGGATGGTAAATGACCCAATTTTCTTCCTTTAAATTTTATGAGTTGTATGTATGCTTTCATTTTGTGTGTGTGTTCTTTCTCTTAAGACCCCCATCATTGGGAGACGTTATGATGAACTACAGAGTTCTTCTGGTCGAGACGGAAAACCTAGGGCCATGGCGGTCACTCGAAGCACGTCCTCTACTTCGTCAGGTTCCAACTCCAATGTCCTTGTTCCTGTGAGCTGGAAAAGACCTCAGTATTCTCAGGTAGATCTTGCACATCCCCCTGGGAGAGAGCCTTCTGGAGAACATCTGAGCCAGAGTCCCAGAGGGGAAGTTGGCTGACTCATTCTAGTGCCATCATGACCCAAAAATTGTCAATATATCAGTCCCAAACTTATGCCACTGGGCATCCAAGAGGTGAGTGGGGCTTAATCCAGTTCAGTAGATAGCACCACTCTTTATGATCAGGACCATGTTTTTTAATTGTTAAAGATAGACCTCTGGCTCTGAGATGAGAACTAGAGACAAATTGAAGCAATTTCTGAGAAGGAACAAAGTATGGTATTAAAGACTGCTGGTTGGGGGCAGCTGTGTAGCTCAGTGGATTGAGAGCCAGGCATAAGGACAAACCTAGTAATGTTAAGAGTTACTAAACAAAAAAATTAAAAAATTTTAAAAAAGAGTTACTAAACAAATAAATTTTCAAGGGAAATTTTAGGCTCTCTTTTGAAGAGCCTTGGGAGTCAATTCTCTTTGGGGAAAGAAAGTGACTTGGAATGTGTAATCCTTTGATAAAACTCTTTACCCATTTGTTTTTCAGAAAAGGACAAAGGAGAAGTTGGTTCATGTACTTACTTTGTGTGGCCAAGAAGTGGGGTTGAGCAAAAATCCTTCAGTAAGTCTTTCTTCATTGTTTTCTTTGGTATTGAATAACAAGGGGGATTTGATATAATTTAGACACTGATCACCAGTCCAAGTCCTGCTGCCTGATATAGTCACTAGATGGTAACTCTTACAGCCTTTCACCTCCAAGCTATGGTTTTTAATCTGCCTTATTTCCAAAATAACCAAAGATGGTAAATAGCATCTCCAGCTTTCCCACCTTAATGGTTACTCTTCTAATTTCACAAGCTCATTAAACTCTTAATCAATGCAAAGAGAGTGCCATATATATATACATATATATATGTATATATATATATATATACACACACATACACATATACACTATTCATATTTTTTTAATTATTGTCCACAAAATGTTCAGATCTCTGTTCCCACTGGAATTACTACTACACAAAATCATGCAGCCCTAACCATGCCATATCTTTTACCCCTAATATACAACCTTTAAAAATAAATGAGTCTCGGGGCAGCTGGGTAGCTCAGTGGATTGAGAGCCAGGCCTAGAGACGGGAGGTCCTAGGTTCAAATCCGGCCTCAGACACTTCCCAGCTGTGTGATCCTGGGCAAGTCACTTGACCCCCATTGCCTATCCTTACCACCCTTCCACCTATAAGTCAATACACAGAAGTTAAGGGTTTAAAATTAAAAAAAAAATAAATGAGTCAATATAGTATTCCTTTTATATTAATATATTTATCTATTTATATTGGCTGTGTAGATACTTGAATATCTACAAATATTAATAGCAGCTCTCTGTAATTTTTCATTCAGCAAACATTACTTTAAAAGCTTTCCTTGTTCCTTCTATCCCATCCAGCTGCCATTCTATCTTTCTCTCTTGTTCATTACTAAACATCTTTTTAAAAAGTAGGCTAAAACAGATTGTCTCTGTGTAATCCCCTTTCCCATTCTTTCTTCTCAGCTCCTTGCACTATAGTTTCTATCCTTACTTTCCTAATAAATTGATGACCTCTCAAAGGTCATCCATGACCTACTTAGAACCAATTCCAAAAGCTATTTCTCCATTTCCCATCCTTCTTTGCCTCTCTGAAGCATCTAATATTTTATCATGTATCAAAACTTTAGGCCAGAAAAGAATTGTGGAGACTATGTAGTTAGTCCATTTTCAAAACTAAGGCCCAGAGAGCTTAAGGCGCTTGCCCGAGGTTGCAGAAGCGCCCAGTAGTTCTAAAGTCAGTTGACTGATACCAATATCCCCAAGTTCTTTCCTTGGCTCCCTTCTCTACTCTCCCTTGACAAACTTTATTCATTCCCATGAATTCAACTATGACATCTTTGAAGATGCCTTTCTATCTCCATCTCTGTGTTCTCTCCTGAGTTCCAGACCCACATCTCTAAATACCTACATGACATCTCCATTTGGATGTCCCATAGTCATCTCAAACTTGAAATATCTAAAAATAAGTGTATTATCTTTAGTTTTTGAAAACCCACTCCCACTTCTGACTTCATTATTTCTGTCAGTGACACTGTCATCCTCCTAACAAATCAGTCAGTCAGCAAGCATCTATTGAGCACCTATTACATATCAGGTACCCTGGCAAGTACCAAAAATATAAAGAAAAGATCCAGTTATCCAGCCTCCAAACCTCACAATCATTTTTGATTTTTCCTCTGCCTTGCCTTTTTTCATTCTATCAGTTGTTAAGTCCAGGTGATTTTGTATATACTGTATTGCTCATTTCCATCCCCTCCTTTTGTTCTGGTTGATACCATCTTAGAACAGAACTTCATTTCCACCTACCTAGACTATTACAGGGACTGTTCTCTCCACCTCCAGTCTAGCTATCACAACCCTGTCAGATTACTCTTCCTGATTCATTAAGTTATACAACTCCCCTACTCAAAACCCTGCAATAACTCCCTATTGCTTACCAATTAAAGTTCAAACTACTTCATCTGACATTTAAGTTCAGTTCTTTTTCAGTCATGTCAGACTCTTCATGGCCCATTTGGGGTTTTCTTGGTTAAGGTACTGGATTGTTCTCCAGCTCATTTGACAGATGAAAAAACTGAAGCAAACAGGTTTGTATGATTTGCCCAATCACACAGCTAGAAAGTATCTGAGGACAGATTTCAACTCAGGAAGATGAGTCTTACTGACTCTGGACCCTGCAGTCAAAGCCTTCCACAATCTGTCATCTCTTCCTTTCCAGGTTTATATCATATTATTCTCCTCCACCTACTCTACTCTCTAGTAGCTGGAATCTACCAAAGTTGAACTGCTGTTTGCCTTTTCCTATAACCTCCTGAACACTTCCATTCCAATTTATTTGCCTTGGTTTATGATTTTTCACCTGAAAGGCCTTCCTTTTACCCTTATTCTGTTCTTCCACTTCTTGAAATCTTTTTAATCACACTTCAAATGCCTCCCCTTCATTGAAGCCTTCGTTGATCTCTTTAGTTTGTAATGATCTTTTCCCTGTAAGATCTTATCTGACTGCATTTCTTTCCATGTACTCATCATATATTAACTCACATTTGGGGTTTTTGTATATATCACCTACTAGACTGTTCAAGTTCTGTGGGGGTAGGAATTGTATAGTACAAAATAAATAGGGACAAAAAGGAATACACCTTCTTTTCAGCAGCACATGGAACATTCACAAAGATTGACCATGTATTAGGGCATAGAAACATGGCAAACAAATGCAAAAAAGCAGAAATAATAAATGCAACCTTATCAGATCATATTGCAATAAAAATAGTTATTAGTAAGAATACATGGAGAGGCAAACCAAAAACTAATTGGAAATTAAATAATATGATTCTCCAAAATCAGTTAGTGAAAGAACAAATCATAGAAACAGTTAATAATTTCATTGAAGACAATGACAATGATGAGACTTCTTACCAAAACCTATGGGATGCAGCCAAAGCAGTTCTAAGGGGAAAATTTATATCACTGAGTGCATATATTAACAAATTAGGAATTGTATGGTGCCTCATCTTTTTATCAACCCAGATGCCTAACATAGTATTCTGCATTCATTCACTCATCCAGCAAAAAATTATAATCACCTACAAAGTACTAAAAGAGAATGGTCTGGGGGAAAGAATATTGAACACAGAGTCAAGGCTGATCCTGGTTTTAATCCTGCCTTGTAGCTTTGTGACTGTGATCGAATCTCTTATATTCTTTGATCCTTAGCTCCCACCTGTTGAATGAGTTGCTAATACCCATCTCACAGAGTTTTATGATTTTCTTGATTTAAATATATTGAAATAAAGTTATTGGGGGCAGCTAGATGTCTCTGTGAATTGAGAACCAAGCCTGAGGTCCTGGGTTTAAATCTGGCCCCAGATACTTCCTAGCTGCATGACCCTGGACAAATCATTTAATCCCACTTACCTAGTCCTTACTGCTCTTCTGCCTTGGAACCAATACACAGCATTAATTCTAAGACAGAAAGCAAGGATTAAACAAGAAAGCTATCAAATTATTTTTTCTAAGTTCCCATTCCCCAGGTTAAGAACCCCTGAATGATTTGTTGACATTTCTGTCTATCATGAAAACCCTCTGGCCAGTTTTCAGCAAGCTCTTGGTAGACTTTAATATTCTCTATAATGGCAACTCGGATTTTTAGGTACTGGGAATACCTTGTCCTTAAGGGGCTTACATTCTGTGCACCCATCAGTCATTTTTTAGTTTTCTCTGACTCTTCATGATTTCATTTGGGATTTTCTTCACAAAGGTACTGGAGTGGTTCTCTATTTCCTTCTCCAACTCATTTTATGGATGAGGAAACTGAGGCAAACAGTATTGAGTGACTTGCCCAGGGTCACACAGCTAGGAAGTGTCTAATGCCAGAGTTGAACTCAGGAAGATGAATTGTCCTGACTCCAGGCCTGGCCCTCTATCCATTGTGTCACTTAACTGCCCAGAGTTGCATCTTTTCACATAAGAAGCACTAAATAAATGTTTGTTGAATGATTAAATTGATATATGGAAGTAAATAAAATTAACAACATTTCTACCCATTTACTACTTTAAAATATGCATCTGGACTGGTAAATGTTTTAAGTATTAACAGTGAGGAGACAGCTGCACGTTTATGAGATTTATATGACTGACAGATTATGTGAATTTGTGTTTGTGCGTACATAACCAAAACAATTAAAATTATCAGAGACTAGGTCCACAGGGTATACTCACCTCATTCATTCCAAGAGAAGTAAGAGAAATTGCATAGTTTAGTGTTAGACTGGGAGCCAAGAGACCGAGTTCAAATCCAAGTGCATGTTTTAAGCATTTGCTACATGCCTCCTATGAGCAAAGCAGTTGGAGCACTGGACCTCCAAAAGTAAAACAAAAAACAGGCCCTGACAGAAAGGATCTTACCTTCTGTTAATGCCTTGAAGTATCCTCAGCATAAACCAATGATTTTTCTTTCAAGAGAAACAGGATAAGCTCCTAAAGAGTACTCACTTGAACCCCTAAATCCAAGTTCTTTTTATCACTATTGACTTACCCCACCCCAGTATCTCTGTCTCCATTGTTTCATATGCAAGCCTTGTGCCAAAATCAGATACCAATAATATTAAATCACTCATTCAACCAGTACATATTTATTAAGTTCCTGCTATGTGCCAGGCACTACTCATTGCTAGGAATGCATAATGGAGGGGAAAGGCAGAAGCTTACAATCTAAGGGGAGAGACAAAATGCAAACAAATATATACAAAGCAAGCTATCTACAGGATAAATAGGAAGTGATCAACCCAGGGAAAGGAATGAAGAGGAGTTGGAAGACTTCCTATAGAATGTGAGACTTTAGTTGGGATTTAAAGGAAGCCAATGGATAAGTAGTCTCTTCCTATCCCATCACTTTCTAGCACTCATTTACATTTTTTATCTTCTCCTGTTAGAAACAGTGGAGAGAATGCCAGACTTGGAGGCAGGAAGACTCATTTTCCTGAGTTCAAATATGACCTCAGACACATACTAGCTATGTGATCCTGGGCAAGTAACTTAACTGTTTGCCTCTGTTTCCTCATCTGTAACATGAACTGAAGAAGAAAATAGCAGACCATTTCAGGATCTTTGCCAAGAAAATCCCAAAGGGCAGACACAACTGAAATAATTCAACAACAAAACTAGAGTGTAAGCTCCCCAAGAATAAAAACCATCTTGTTTTCTTGTATTTGTATCCCTAATGCTTAGCACAGTGCCTGGCACAGAGTAAGTACTTAATAATTGCTCTGTTTAAGTGAAGTAATAGGCAAAAGCAGTCTTGGTTTCCAGGAAGAAAAGTACATTAAGAATCCAAAATGGTGGTGTCATGGCATTTCCAAAAGCACACTTCATGTATAACTACTGCCTAGGAGATGTGCTCTGTATTATTATGTATTTTATAAATAATTACTCATTTTTTCCACTAAAGAAATAGTAAGCTTCAAAGTCTGAGTAGAAAAGAATGTGGACTTCATTTGTCATAACTTGTATTTTGCCTTTGGGGGATAGTCTCATGGAACATATAGGGTGACTTGTCAAGTGGTGTATGGGTGTATTTGCAAGTCTGTATTAAGATGTGCTAAAATACCAAAATCTAAAAATATTTCCAACTTCAGTGAGGCAAGAACTTGACACTAAATCAGGGTCATTTATTATATTCACAAGGTAAACAACCATTTGCTTTGGATCCTATAAAATTCCCCTCAGAAAGTATTTATTGGGTGTTTGCTAAGTACTAGTAATAATGTAGTCATATTTCCTGGCATCTTCTAGTGCCAGGCTAAAAGCTAATCCTTTCCGAATGGGTTAAATTCTTTGCTCTTGCAGTTCATTTTGCAGTAATATTGCCTGGTATGACAGTAGCTCTTAGAATCATAAATATATTATTAAACCTAAACATTTAAGCATTGTCCTATTTGCAGCCATTAGGAGGTAGCTGACTGTTGGATGGATTCCTGCAGGTTGAAGTTGTGTCTTTGCACAAGTCTAATCTGAAGGAATCCATCCAACATAAATAAGAGAAGAACACATGCTAAAAATACTCATTTAAGGAATTAGGTGTGTACTGGAAATAGTCTTCTGAATAACCAGTTCCAGTTTCCAATAACAGAAACAACTGGAGGGAGGAACATTTTTATAGGTGGAATCTTTTGATTCCTAGGTGATTTTTTCCTCATGTGGAGATCTGGACCTTCTCGAGCACCAGACAAGCCTAGTATCTTCTGAAGACGGCACCAGGGAGCAGGAGAACATGGACGACACCAACAGTGAGCAACAGTTTAGAGTCTTCAGAGACTTTGATTTCCTCGATGTGGAGTTGGAAGATGGAGAGGTACAGTATATTCTCCATAAAAATGATCCACTTCAACTCTTTCTTTGCCTAAAGGCACAGTTTGCTTTTCCCCCTCTTCCTTACGGGAGAACTAGGGAGATCTTTGTAGCTGGGGAATTAAGCTGCCAAGATATAAACTTAAATTCAAGCCAAAGTATTCACAGCATTGGTGCCACAGCCGAGCATTAGCAAAAAGTTGCCACTCCCTACCTTCTGTCTGAGCCAGCACTGACAACTGCCAAGTTATTCCTATATATATGGCAAAGACTAAAGCTTCAGTGACAACAGAAAGGGCTAAGTTTGTGCTGCCCAGAGGTGGACTATTTTTAAGGAAAAACTCAGGAAACATTTAAATTCTAAATCAGCTCACAGGATGGTCTTTCAAATGCTCCCGGCTCCTAGCACTGCAATTCTGTGAATGCCCAGGTCCTTAAGGAAAAAATTCTAAGCATTTGTTCTAATTCAGCCAGTTCAGTCCTTACATGCCAAAACATGAAGTCAGAGCCCCTGGTGTTCTGGATTGTTTGTGTTTGATTTTGTTTTAGTATTAGCTCCAAGAATCATTGTTCTGCTTTAGGTGTTAGAACTATTGTCAGTTTTTTTTCATCAATACAGACACCTGAATTCAAGTTTCAACAGGTTAAAAAACAACAGCTTTTGAGTGTGTATTGGATGATGACTACTGTCCTCAGATGCTTTTGATTTTTGGTCAGATTTTTAAATTGAGCATTTCTTTAATGGGGGAAGGTTGAAAAATAGAAGTTTTCTCTTTTCTCACCCTTTTATTTTTCTTTTTTAAGCAATTTATCCAGATAGGGAAATAAATAACCTCCTAGGTTGGCAAAATTTACATATATGTGAGACTTTTGCTTTGCTTTTTTTTTCTTTTTTAAACACAGGCCCTCTGCATTCTGATCTTTGTTATTTAGAAGTTCAGGCTTAGGACCATCTGCTGTTTAAAGCAATCAAATTGGAAGTCCAGTTTTAGAGCTTATTATAGCTCTTAGCCCTTAGGCCCAACACTTTGCTGTAAGTTTTTGTTGCATGTGGTCCAGCACAGAATAATTGCCCACCTTTCCTCATCTAAGAGAGTGTCATACCCAAAGGTGCCTCATATCTGGCAAGTCAGTACAAATCATGGTCAAGGGATGAGGTGATTGTCCCGTTCCACTCCCTACCTTCTCCAGACTGAGCAAGAAGCCTGGGCCAATAGAGGGAAATCTTGCCACAACCAAGAACTGGTTTCCATTGAGAAGCCTGTTCCTTCCTATTTTCCATGGTCCCAAAGCTAACCCTTTTGTGTGAGGGAAGGAAAATGACAGAACCTTAACAATATAGCTACCTGGCTAGGGGATGCCTTTTTCCTGGGTTCACTGGCTCCAGCCCATCAATAAACTATTACAGCCCTAAATTGGTTGTGTTCTATGATAATGATTGGCAAAGCATCTTCAACAGCTTGCTTTAGATATCGTAATACATTTGGCAGTGAGTTACTTAGATCTGTACAGAATCACGGTGGCCTCAAAACAGTCATACAAGGGCTTTTCCTGAGACATTTCTTCAGTGCAGGTCATCATAGATCGAGATGGTTCTGAATGAATAAAAATTAAATACAAAACAAGCTCATGTTGGCTTGGTCATGCCATACTCTACCCTGGACTCCATGAAGAAGAAATCAGACTCCCAATGAAGAGCCCCCAGCTTCCTTCTGCTGATCATGATCTCAGAATTATCAAGCTTCTTAAAAAGCAAATGCAATTAAAATAAAGTGGCTGCTAGATCCCTTATAGGTAGTTATATAATTTCACTTGAAATTATAAGGCCCTTTATTCAAATCCTAAATCATAGGATTGTAGATGCCAAGCAAAAAGGATCCATCTAAGACGTGCTCCCCTTTCCTCATTTTACAAATGAAGTTGAGACACAGAGAGATTCGATTACAAATCAAAATTTGATATGCAAGAAAGACAAATCACAGCTTATCTAAACCAATGCTCAAAAGTTCTATGGAATAGAAAAGGAGTGAGATTTAAATTAAAAGAAGAATTGGCAGAACTCAGTAGGCATAAGCTAGCTACCAGCCCATATCAATCATAAGTGTAAGGAAGTGCAGTTTGCTAATAATAAACTCACATGACAGTCTTAAGGCTCAAATGTTTTAAGAAAGTTTTAACAGGAATCTTCAGACCATAGGGATGCTTCTCCTTATCCAGGACCTCCTTGTCTTTCATTTATATCACCATCTTTATCTCTTCTGCTTTCACAAATAATTATACTAGTTTATGAGCAACAATGAACCTTCAAGAAGTTCTCTATTGTTTAGATATTTAAGATTCTGACCTTGCTGGGGAAAATAGAGAAAGAACAAGTAGTCACATTTTGAGTGTTTCCTTATTTCTCTCAAACAAGTTCATGTCTTTTTTTTCACTGAAAATCATTGTTGATCTCGTAGAAATGTTGCGTGCCTTTCACTTTTAATCCAAAATCATAATGAAAATAATATGTGAAGTATGCTGTTTCAAGAAAAAGGACATTAATAGATTTGTAGTTTCTTTAAAAGTAAAATCATTAAGCACAATTTTTAAACAGTTCAAAGGAACTGTCTTGCAGACATCTTTAAAATAAAGTTGAGATTTGATTTGCAGCTTTTCATGTTCTATAAAATTTCTCCATACCTATGAAAAGGGACATATTCAAGTCAATGGAGTTAGTTTTTTAATTAGTTTGAGACATACTAAAACTATGTTTGTAATTTTCAAAGTTTATCTGAGCCAGAACTGTAGGCAGTATTGGGGGTTAATTATTCTGTGCTTCTGATGAACAGTTAGAATTAGAGATTATTTACTCATATCCTGGTCACTGTTTTAAGACTTGCTAGGATTCAATCCTTCTTCATTTTAAAAGTGAAAATAGAAGAGGAAAAGGCAGATGTAAGGGGAATGGATGAGGCCGAAGAATAGAAGCGCATAATTCTGTTTTCAGTCAAGAAAAAAACATTGTGAGATGTCTCAGCATGAATGGTTTCCAGTGTTGATGTTGCAAGGGAGTACACTCAGACATTTCAGGGCACCAAATGAAATTTAATCTTTGCCAAAGTTATGAGAAGGAAAACCTGAGCAGCCCATCCCTGGAATTTTAAATAATGTTAATCCCAGATATCAGGGCAAATAAATAGTGAGTGCTGTACTTCCCTTTCTCTCCCTCTGTTCTTCTAGGCAATGAAAAAAAAAATCTAGATGAACTTCAAATCCTATGTTTGTTGGTGTTTTATAGGAAAACACAGGGAATGTAGAAATAATTGGTATATTCACAAATCAAATAAAGTCAGGGGGCAGTATTTAAATATTTCTCAATAAAATAATAATGGAATTATAAACATCATGATTTTAGTGCCTCCTGACTTGAGACCTCCAAGAGGGGGAAGGCTGCTCAAGTGTGTCCTTTTCATATCTAGATACTTATCAAGTATCTAGTTGCCCATAAACAAAGACCCACCCCCCATTCTTGTCCTGTTTTTTTCTACCTTGCTCCCAAGTTGAAGACTCTCATTTCAGACCTTTGTCGAGTCAGAGGTTAGATAGCTACAACTGCCCTTGAATCTTCCATTTTTTCAAGTCTTTCAAAGCTGCTGTGTCTACTGAAATACTTATCCCTCAGCAGAGATCATGAACCACAAGCATTTTTAACCCTGGTAGAAATATTAAGTGATGACGCATTTCACCAGCTGATGACACTTATACATTTTTCTGTGAGATAGCGAAGCAATTTTCTCACCAATAGAAATTTAAGCATTTTTGAATAAAACAGTGTTAGGGACTCCAAAATTATCATAGAAAAAGAAAGCTATTTCCAAAATATATTTAGTTTGCCAAACAGGTCACTGCAAATTATATTCTCCATCCATGCTAAGTTAGGATTTTCTGTTGTCTGATACTGACTTTCCCATCTGGGATTAATGCATCTTGAACCGTATTTTTCTTTTTTAAAGATAAGTCTACTGAAGTAAATTATTACGAGTCCTATTAGTTTCTGTAGTAATAATACTAGGACAGATGCTTTTGAGTTTTCTGATTTCTTCAATATAATCATTTTAAATAGACCTTTTATTTGTTTTTCTATCCATTCAATCTGCAACCCCAGGAACTTCAGGTAAGAAAAAATGCTATTTTTAACTCAGACATGCTAGTAGATGTTATGCATCATTGCAGACTTGTAACAACATAATTGCTTTTTCCTCCCTTCTAGAGAGGTGTGTGTGTATGTGTGTGTGTGTGTGTGTGTGTGTGTATGTGTGTGCGTGCATGCACATGTAAGAAAGACCAAAGGAGTTCCCATGGCTGCTCTGCTACAAAAGTGTTTTCTAAAGTTTAGAGGAATTTTTTTTCTTAAAAACCATTAGGTTCCTAGTTCTCAAAGATGCATGTTTGCCTTTAGGCAAGAGATTGCCCTGGAAAATATTTCTGTTCTAATCAGAGAGATAAACATTTGAACAGTTTATGTTTTTAAATTTCTATGTTATAAATGTTAAAAGTAACTTGTTCAATTTGTATAGAGCGCATGCCCTCACCACCACCACCACCATCCCCACAACTACCATCCCAACATACACACACACACACACACACACACACACACACACACACACACACACACGGTAGAACTACTTCCAGAACCACTTTGGTTTTGTTAGACTGCAGTACGTTTTTATTGATCAACATATGTGAACCCCTGTGAAGGGGTTCCATTATACACATACATGTTTATGCATTGATGAGCACCATGTACATTTCATTCTAAATCTGATATTGCTAAACTTTAAGTATTGTTGTTGATCATCAGACCTGAAAATAAATTCTGGTAATTTTTATTCCTGCAAATTCTATGTCTGAGGGTAGTTATCCATGTACATTTTCTTACTCATAGAAAAACTGGATTATGACCCCCAAAAGCATTGTGATCTTTAAATTTGTATATAACATTATGGAGCTAGAGAGGGACAACTAAGGACTGAGACAGCCACATAAAGGAAGACTACCAAACCCTATTTTTATTTTTACTATGCCCAATTTAAGTGATTGCCTTTTTTGGAAAAGGTAGTGGGAATTAAAATTTGCTGCCAATGAAAAGAGCAAGCCCAGCACTGTTTTCAGCCACTGCCAAACAGGAGGATTCCTTTGTCTCACTAAGAAAATCTGCTTCCTTTTTAATCACCCCATATTGGGTGAGACATGGCTATAGAACTATTCAATCACAACCCGAAAATACCAGTTATAGAATTCACTTCCAGATGTAACTCTCTGGGAGAGTTATTCTTTATCATTCTTGAGGAATGGCTTCTTCCCAGTTGCCCTATTCCTATCCTTTTTGATTTGGGGGCAGGAGAGAGGAAGCTGGGTACAGAAGTTAACTGAGTCAAAAGAGGATGTTTTATTCATTGATGGATTTGTTTTTCAACATTTTATATCCTTCTTTCACTTTTTCTCCCATTTTTTCCCTTTTATCACCTTTTTTTTCCTTTTTTCATACACTTCTTGCCTATTTAGCCAAATCTCAGCCTTCTTCTGGTTTTTCTTTGTATTTTTGGTTCAAATAGATAGTTTAGGATGCCATAAGAATGAATCCTGTTGGGCTCTTCTGTCAAAAAAAAAAAAAAAAAAAAGCAGCTCACTGAGAGTTTATCCTATAAACATGAAAAAGTCCTCTGCTAGACTGTGATCCTGGTTTCTCTTCTTCAATTCAAGTTGCTTTGTGTACCTATGATTGTTGCTTTCTCCATCATGGTAGGCCATGATGATAACTTGAAAAGCAAAAGATCAATTACCCCAAAAGATAGGAGGAAAAGAGGGTAGAGAGAATTGTGAGCCTAGTTATGTATCAAGGAAAATTTTTAATGAGCAATTTAGTCCAGGGGAAAGAATCCCCAAATTCCTTAAACACTGCTCATTTTTGCTTTCAGCATATTGGCATGATAGAGTATAAGGGCTGTCAAACTGCAGTCCTCAGGCCAACCACCTGTTTGTACTACCCGTGAGCTGAGAATGGTTTTTACATTTTGAAATAAAGTTTTATTGGATTTAAAATTATTAAAACCATCCTCAGCTCATAGGATGTACAAAAAAACAGGCAGAGGACCAGATTTAGCTTGCTAACCATAATTTGTGGATGCCTGATATAGAGTATAGAGAGCTGGCCCTGAAGTCAATAAGATTTTTCTTTAATCTTTAACTTCTGTCTTATAATTGATAATAAGTTTTGGTTCCAAGGCTAGAAGATCAGTAAGGGCTAGGCAATTGGGGTTAAGTGACTTGCCTAGGGTCACACAGCTAGGAAGTGTCTAAGGCCAGATTTGAACCCAGGAGAAGTCAATAAGACTTTGACATGTGCTGATTGTCACTCACCCTTTCATTGTCCTCCAGCAATTCTCCAACTAGAGATATCAAACACAGCCTGTGCCTCAGCAGAACTCCTGAGTGAGGCCCAGAACAGATTAAAATGCAATGGGAAATGTTTTAACGGAATAAATAAAAATATAGTACAACACAATGTTTATATGTATTTAGAAGTTGGCTTCTCTTTGTTTGACCCCACTGCTTTAAGACTTTAAGTTGTAGAGCAATTCCCAGCCTGCCTTAGAAGACAGGAAGTCCCTATGCCATGGTTCTCTACATTCATGAAATCACAGATCCAGACCCCCCCCCAAAAAAAGTTGAATCTGTCAAATTAGGAGTGCTCTCTGATTTTATCCACTTAGCACTTTACTAGAATAGTGTACAAACTGTAAATATTAAATAAGTGCTTGTTGACAAAGAAAAACACTTATCCTCGTAGAACACTTCAATTCATTGGCTGCTTCATTGGCTTCCAAAGGAGACTTTCTCTTTGTCATGTATAGCTTTGATCGTCAAAGGATACTTTTTTAAAATTGTGAATTATCAAGCAATATTTCATAAGTGAGGGGCAGCTAAATAAGCAGAGGGTTGTGCTGGGCCTGGAATCAGAAAGACTCATCTTCCTGAGTTCAAATCTGTCCTTAGACACTTACTAGCTATGTGACCCTGGGCAAGTCACTTAACCCTATTTGCCTCAGTTTCCTCATCTATAAAATGAGCTGGAGAAGGAAATGGCAAACCACTCCAGGCTGTTAGCCAAGAAAACCCCAATTGGTGTCATGAAGAATTGAACACGACTGAAACAACCAAACAACAATAAAATTTCACATGTGAAAGTCCTTTGCAATAAAAGTGATTCATAATGTTTGTTTGTTGGGTCAAAATTTAATTCTTTTTTTCCATGTTCATTTTTATTTTAACATTCAAGTATATTTAATTCCATTGGAAAATGCATTTTTGGTTGAAGTAGACATCAGGTAATCAAAACAACCATTTAATCAATCAATAACCATTTATTGATTATCTACTATATGTTACACACTGGGTGATCTGAGATACAAAAATAAAAGGGAAAGTCCCTGCCATAAAGGATCTTAACATTCTAATGGAGAAGACAACATGTACACATATAAGTATATTTAGAATATTTACAAAATTAAATAAAGGTAATTTAGGGAGAAGGATACTAACAATTGGAGAAAATCAGCCTAGGATTCAGCATAGGAGATGGTGCTAGAGTTGAGTCTTGAAAGTATCCAAATATAAGTATAAACAGAGTCAAGAAAGAATTTTATTCTAGGCATGGGGAACAGAGAACACCAAAAAAAGGCATTTCAGAAAACAGTTTCACAAAATGGGTAGCTAGATGGTGCTGTAAATAAAACTAATAACCTGTTGTCAATAATATCTAAGTCCATTTCCAGCCACAGACATTTATAAGCTTTGTGACCCTAGGCAAGTCACTTAACCTATATTTGCCTCAGTTTCCTCCTCTGTTAAATAGGGCTAGTAAAAGCACTTCCCTCTCAAGGTTGATGTGATGGTCCAATGAGATAAAGATCTGAAAGCACTTAGCACATTTCCTGGCTCACAGTATAAATAATAAATGTTTGTTATAGGGGCAATTCGGTGGCTCGGTGGATTGAGAGCCAGGTGTAGAGACAAGGGGTCCTAGATTTAAATCTGGCCTCAGATACTTCATATCTGTGTGACTCTGGGCAAGTCATTTAAGCTTCATTGCCTAACCTTTAGTGCCCTTCTGCCTTGAAACTGATACACAGTATTGATTCTAAGACAAAAAGTAAGGATTTGTTGTTTTTTTTCTGTTAGTTATTATTTTTATTATCAGGATAGCCGGTGGTGTAGTGGACAGAGCTCTGAGCCTGGAGTCAGTTCAAACCTGGCCTCAAATATTTACTGTGTGACCCTCAGCAAGTCACTGAATTCTCTTTGCCTCAGTTTCCTCATCTGTCAAATCAGCTAAAAAAAGAAATAGCAACGCCTTCCAGTATCTTTGCCAAGAAAATCCCAAATGGAATCATAAAGATTCAGATATGACTGAAAAATGACTCAACAACAAAATTATTATTATTATTACTTCCCAGTGAATCTGAAAGATCCTAGCATTTCCTTGTTCTTCCTTTTCAGCCCAAGATACATATAGTAGGGCCCACATTTATTTCTCCAGAGGTCATGGAAGCTGGAAAAAATATATACTTTTTAAATCTTTTTTTCTTTATGTTGCCATTGAATCCTTCTCTCTCTCTCCCTCTCCCTCTCCCTATCTCCTTACCTTCCAGCTTAGAACAATCCTAAGTATGAGTTCCAAAAATCAGAAGAGTGGTAAGGACTAGGAAATTGTGATTAAGTGACTTGCCCAGGGTCACACAGCTAGGACGGGTCTGAGGTTAGATTTGAACCCAGGACCTCTCATGTCCAGGCCTGACTCTCATCCACTGAGCCACCCAGCTGCCCCAAGTCCACTTCACTTTTTCCTAGATGAGATTGGAGGCTAAGTCTGTTTGTGTGTCCTGTGTAAAACTATCATGGTTTTCTCTCATATTGAAGATATTCAAATATGTGCCTTGAGCAAAAGATGCTTTTAGCCTTTGCATTTTGCATGTTCGATCCGTTAATGCCCAGCTTCTTCCTGATAGCCTTTAACACTGCATTTTATCTTTATTGGCTGCAAAAACTGCTGTGGCAGAAACCAATGGGGATGTTTACCTTCTGTTCTAGGTTAAATACACAAAGGATTTGGGGAGTGTAGAGGGCATCTCTTTGGAACTTACAGCCTTTTTATTTTTTTCCTGCAAATAGCCTTAGTCAGAAAGGTCTTTTGAAGGGCTTTACTTCTATTAATTATTTAGAACCTTTTTTCTTATGGATTTTTTAAAACAGACAGATGTTCTCGTCATTGAACAAAATCAGTGTTTAAAAATGTAAAGTTACTTGGCATGCTAAAGAGAAATAATAATAATAATATAAATAAAAATAGCTTGCATTTTTTTCTGTCTTCTATTTGTAGGATTACTTAGTAATGGTAGAGGTTTCTCCTTTCATCTGATATATATGTTTCTATGAATATTGTTTGCTTTTTTTCACATCCTACAAAAATAACTAGTCCACAGTGTCATTTCGGTCGACACATTCATTGTTTAAATTTTTTTCCTGAAGTAAGCAAAATAATGAAATGTGTGAAAGTGTAATTGTTTAATAGAGTTTGGCATCAAAATCAAGCTTACATTGATGATGATTTCAGGGTGAAAGCATGGACAATTTCAACTGGGGAGTGCGCAGGCGTTCCCTGGATAGCCTGGACAAGTGTGATATGCAGCTACTGGAGGAGAGCCAACTTTCAGGAAGTACTCCCAGCCTAAATAAAATGAACCATGAAGATTCAGATGAGTCATCAGAGGAGGAGGACCTCCCAACCAGCCAGATCCTGGAGCACGCCGATCTAGTAAGTAGTCCCTTTCCTATTTTAGAAATTGACAGATTTGTTCTAATTGATTCAAGTTTCCTGTTGCAGCTTAAAGAAACTTTCCAAAGCTTCTGGATGAGAATCTGGGCTCTGTCTAACTAAGTGGAGTAGGTTGTTTTGTTTTTCTGTAGGTGGCAAAGAATCAAAAGACAACAACTCTTAGACAAACATCACAAACCTAGAAAGCAAGCACCAAAACCCTTCTTCTGAATTTTTAGGAAATGTGTGAAGCCCCATAAGAAAAAGACAAGAAACACTTTCTAACCCTGCACCAGGCTACTGATACCTATTGCTGTGGGTTAAGCTCAAATAGCTAGAAATAAATATGGTGGGGGAGAGGGGGGGAGGAAATGAATGTCCAGGAGAGGAAAAACTAATGAATAGCTGTGAAACACAACACCTGTGTAAAGAGCATGAGCACATTTGAAAAAAGTCTCTTCACACCATTTTTTCTCTTTTTTTAAACAGATCATGACCCTTTCCCCCTCTGAGGAGGCAAATCACATGGACTCGCTCACCATATCATGTGATACGACTACTGCTGACCCTCATGCTTTTAACACCAGAACATCTAGCTTTGACGTTTCTTTGACTGATATGAATAATCTGCAGGTGTCTGAGGGTTCTAAGGTGAAGGACTTTTGGGAGTTCTATCATTGTAGCTCCTTTTAAATTCCACTTTATAATAGTCTTGATTTTCTAAGATTTCTCTGGGATTGATTGTGGGCGACACATTCTTTTCTTCCTCTTAACTCCATTTAAAGCTATATGAAGAGTGCGCCCATGGGATGCATCTTGACTTGTTTCCCTACCAGATTCCTGCATGCTGATCTTCTTGGTTTAAAAAACAATGATTTGGGGCCTTTTGAATGAAGCATTTTGCACTTTCTGTGTAGTTCAAGAGCTACTGATTAACAGCAAAATCTAAACTGTGTGTGTCTGAAGTTGCAGAGCCTGGGGAATCATTGCAGCTGTTCTCTGAACTGAATTGTATGAAACAGTGTTCACTTGGGTGTGGGTGTGCATGTTTTCTTGTGAGATTTTTCCATATGTGGGAACCAATTGTGTAGTTTGCCCATGGCATTCAATTCTTGCCCTTTGGCATATCCTCAGAAATTTTCCATGCCAATCACAGTATTAGGCTAGCTTTGCACAAAACAGTTCTTGCCAGAAGTCTGAAGTGAACCGTGAATTATGGACATAATTTCCTTATTAAGAAAGGTTGGTTTTTTTTAAATCTCTTTTGATATATGTAGATTTCCCTTTATTTGTAACTTTTGTCAGAATAAGCAAACAAATCCTGCCCACAAAACTATCTACTCTACACTATGCTTCCATATTACACCTATGGATAGGGGATTAGATTTATGATTTCATGGATGCAGGGAACCCCTAGGTGAGGAAACTCCCTCTACCAGTTTAAGTCAGCACCTTCTTTGCAACATATTGTCTTGAATAATTGCTTAGATATGAAAGATTAAATAACTCATCCAAGGTCCCACAGGCACTCTATGTCAGAAATGGGACTTGAACCCAGGGCTTCCAGATTTCAAAGCCAGTTCTCTGCCCTCCACTCCACATTTCCTTTCTACACATGTGTGTGATTTGGATTGATCATAACTGAAATTGGCAGAGTTCTTTAAGATTCGCAGTTTTCTACACGTACTATATATATATATATATCTCAGTTGGTCTTCATAACAGGTTCATGAGATGTTATTATTATCCCCATTATTATGCAAGAAAAAGCTCTTCTCTGAGTTCATGTGGTAGGTAAATGTTGCAGAAATTATAGGGGTAAATACCTAGATTTTAATATCAGGCTCAAGAATAGTTTCAGGCCTCAGAGAGAACAATAATTCTGAACAATCATTAGGATTCTGACAAGGCTTCTTATAGGCAGAATTATGTCATAATGACCAAGAAATAATTCTTTTACATATTGCAATCTTGAACATTCTTCTTAGGCCATAAAAGTTAAAGAGAAGATAGATCCATAATCCCATACTTCCTTTAATATCATAAAAATTGAACAAACTTGGTTAGTCATAATCTTATGCATGCCCTGAGGAAACCTCATCAAATGTTATAGACAAACTGAGTCAGGTTATAGATTAAACTACAGTTAGAGGAATTAAAATTAGATGATTTACAAAAGGGCTAATCAAGAAGTGCCTAAGGAGTCAGAGACAGCTGAGATTGTCCTGCCAGCTTCTTATCTAAGGAATGCTTAAGGCTCTTAAATAAATGTTTCCATCCCCTGGGACAGGTCTAGGTCAAATGAGGTTAACATTAACAGAAGACAGTCTTCCAGTTAACCAAAAGTTGCAGGAGGAATAAAAGGAAATCAAAGATTGCCATTACACCATTTTACAGATGAAGAGAGGCTCAGAGGTGATGTGACTTCACTGTGATTGTATCTAGTATAGAAAAAAAATATGGATACTATATATACAAAATATAGATAGATAGATAGATAGATAGATAGATAGATAGATAGATAGATAGATAGATAGATAGATAGATATAGCTACTATCAGTAGTGCTTCTTTTTAAAAGAAACTTTAAAGTAGTAGGAAGACCAACGAGTTCCTGCTGGATTATTCATATAGACTGACTTAATTTTCCTGGTTTTGATTATATTTTATAGTTAAGTAGGGAAAAAAGAAAGAAGGGAGTGGGGAGGCTTGAGAAAGACAGTAGAGGATGACTTCATACAGAAATATTTTTTTTCAACTCTAAAAGCTTACTGGTCAGTCAGCAAGCACCAATTGCTATTTGCCTGGCACTGAGATACAACTCCTTACAGATTTATCTGTATATAATCTGTATATAAATCATTTGTAGATTTCCAAGTCTTCCCAAATACTTGAATATCACAAATACTATGTAAAACAAAATCTACTCAAGTTCTTCCTGCTCAGAACATGATGTTTCGTACACAGTTCTTTAAAAAGGATTCATATGAACAAGTTTCACTGTACACTGCCCACCCCTCTTTCAGAGCAAGTTCCATTTTTTAATATCATGAAATGCTCCAAACTCACTTTATAATATGTTTCTCATGAGGTCATGGGAAGTCATAAACTGAAAAAGATCACAAGTGAGAAAATCTATATTTTATAACTTTTATTTTTGTCTAGATCAGTGGTTTCATCATTGTGATGAATTCCCCATATACTCATCATCTGTAACTTATAGTCTTAAAGAGTTGCTTGGAGCACTGAGAGGTCAAATGACTTAACAGAACTAGATGTCAGAGGGGGAATTTGAACCCTCAACTTCCTGACTCCATGACTGGCCCCTTCTCCACTCTCCCTCATTGGGCTTCTCATTTTACTATCAGGCTGACAGATTCTATTGATCTAGAGCAAATCTAGTTTAGATGAGGTACATTTCTAAGTTGACCTCATTATATAAGCACTAGGACCAGAATTTTTGCCAAGTTAGTATAATTTTTTTCCCCAAAATTCCAAGAAGAGAAGGAGCTCTCCGAATGGAAGGAATATAAAGTACCAGGGATCTCCCCTTAAGTGTAGAAATTGTTTCCCTGAAATTCTGTGTCAAAAGAAAATGGCATTGCAATTTCTTTCCACATTAAAATGTTTCATTTTTATTATTTTCTCTATTTTTCTACTTCCATTTCTATAAAAACCAGCTTCCACATGGAGAAAGCTAGCTAAAAGTTGACATTTTTAGGGCATGCCCAATAACAACTTTTTTTTAATCAGGAAAAGTTTATCTCATTCCTAAGTTAGTCAGTGTAATCAATGTAAAACCATTCATCCTTCTTCATGGGGGTTGAGTTCCTGCATTGGTTGAGCTTTCCGTGAAATAGAGAACCCCCAAATCCTTCAAAAAACCCAGATCTTACCATGACAACAAAGCTGTGATTTACAAGGAATAAGGCACTAGAGCTGATAAAACCCAGAAGTGAGTTCCTACTCCCTAAAGATTTGGCAACATAGCCCGATGATAAAAAATCCTTTCTTCTTACTTCCTACTTTAAAATTCCTATGAATTCACCTGGTCCTTTGGTCCTATTCATATTATTTTCAAATGTTACACACCCAGGAGGTTGTC
Organism: Gracilinanus agilis; assembly: GCF_016433145.1. NCBI lineage: Eukaryota > Metazoa > Chordata > Mammalia > Didelphimorphia > Didelphidae > Gracilinanus > Gracilinanus agilis. Next base: position 134,500,031 of record NC_058132.1, on the reverse strand, counting down.
AGATATTAACTTGTGATCATCTTTCATTGTGAATGTTGATTACATTCAAGTAAATTTTTTTCTCCTTTTTTGGGATTTGTTTTTGTTTTAAGAAACTGACTCACCAAAGCATATCCATGTGCTTTTTTTCACTTTCCTCTTCTGCTCCATGATCCAGTTGCCTTCCTTCCTCTCTTAACAGAACAATCAGTTCTCTGGCTGTTTTCCCCCTGGCCCAGGTTCAGGCACACCCTCCTTTTCCGTTTCTTTAGTCTTTTTCCTGCCCTTCAGCAGTCCTAGTTTAGCTCTGTTTCATAGACCTTTCACTTGGATGCCCAGCTCAGCCAAGGCAGCTCTTCCCTTCAAATCTGTCATCCTTAGTGGGCTTCCCTAGGGCCAAAATGTATAGCTAGTGCATTTTAGGACATTCCCAATTTGGAAACGGCCAACAGAAAACTCATCTGACTCTGAGTCACAAGATCTAAGGTACTTTTGCATCAAAGAGTTCTAGGTTCAAAGCTGTCGGACTTCTTTCCAGGCTCCGCGGTGCACTAAGAACTGCATTAAGTTTAGGAGTCAGAAGAGGTGGATCCTCATCCCAGCTCTGCCAATGAGACTAGTATGGCCTACACTTCTCTGGGCCCCATTTCCTCATATCTAAAATGAGGACATCAGGCAAGGGTATCTCTAAGATCCTGTCTAGCTTCCCACGGCATGATTCTATAAAAGAAGAAAGAGTAGGAAAAGAGTGAACAATATTTATTAGAGGTTTTCAGAAATGAGGAAATCGTGAACTAAGAGGAGGATTTTTTGGAACATTCATGCCTTCATTCCTATCATTCACCCTTTCTTTTTTGTCATTTTTTCTTTGCTTTAGCAAATTTTCCCATTAGCACTTTTCCTTACACATTTGGTTTTTCCTCTCTATTCATCTTTTCAGGCTGATGGTGTCAATGATGAAGAAGACACAACAGTGCATGAAGATGAACTTTCTGGTTCTATCAATGAACTCCCAGCGACATTTGAGTGCAGCGATAGCTTCAGCCTAGACATGACTGAGGCTGAAGAAAAAGGAGACCGAGCATTGGACCAGTTTACTCTTGCAAGGTAAAAAAGAAAAAAAAAGTTCTTAGGGCACAGAGTGGTGCCATTGTATAACTTTATTTTAGCTCAAGTATAACTAAGTACCTTCTTAACTCTTTTAACAACACAAAATATATTTTAAGCACCTTTTGTGAGTAAGGTTAGGTTGTATTAGAATGGGCAGTCCTAAATAGTCAGACAAAGTATTTGAAAATGTGAAGCCTAGCACTTTACAAATATTAACTCATTTGAGCCTTACAACAACCCTGGGAGGTAGATGTTATCATTTTCCCTATTTTACTAATGATGAAAATATTAAAGTGGCTTGCTTAGGGTCATACAACTCGTAACCAAGGTCAGTTTGAATGCACATCATTTATATCTGCTTTTCTCAAGCATTCCCAGGGTCACCAGTCCAATTCACAACAGCGAGGTTTCTAAGTAGTACTTTATATGGGAGGTAACTAAAAAATAATCCCTGCCCTCCAGGAGTTTATATTTTTACTAGCTTTTCACTTTCCATGACATTTTCTCTCCGTCCTCCATGCCTTTGCACAGATGGTAGCCCTTGTCTGGAGAGTTCTTTCTCCTTACCTTCACTTAATAGGATCCCTAACTTCCTTCAAAGTATTCTTCAGGAACCACCCTCTACGTGAAGCCTTCTCTTATCCCTCCAGTTATTATTGTTCCACTTGAAATTTCGAAGCGTATTCAGAGTACTTCGTTAGAGACTGTTTCACGTTGAGCTTTGCAAAGTGTCTTGGTTATAAAAGTTGATTGTGGAATTGGAGGATACAACGGGTAAACAAACAAATATAAGCTAAATTGAAAATGCTGAGCATATTAGCAAACTGTATCATTTAACACAGCTTCAGCTAAGTTCAGAGAGATAATGGCCTCTCCTTAACCAGTGAGCCTATTTGACCATTTGACCCTCTGTCCTCAGGCTCACAGATCAGTTGGGTTGCAGCCATCCCACCTCATACTGTGCAGATTTCCTGCACATCAAAACATCATCAAACATCATTTTCCATAAAAACAAAGGCTTAGCACAAAAAAGCAAGAAAGGTGTGTGTGGTAAAATTTGTGTAGGCTTTAAAAACCTTAAAGATAATAAATATTGGGCAAGGCTAGAAATAAGAGGCTTTTTACAAACTACAAGATGTAAGTTCGTTTAAATGGTTAGCTTTCAGGATGGAAGCTGAAATTTGAAGATATGTTTCATTTGGCCTGGGAGCATCAGCAGAGGAAGGCTGGGAAAAGACAAAGACATTTTCCTTGTAGTAAAACCCAGAGATTGGCCTTGGAGAGATCATACCAAAATGCTAAAAACAAAGAATTCCTGAATCTACTCACTGTTAAAGGCACAAAGATAAAAACAGAACAGAAACTTTAAATACTACTAAGGAAAAAAATTCTCTATTAAAATGGATGGATCTGAACATCTCTCTTGATACATAAAGAGACAATGGATAAAGAGTATAAGATAAGGTAGACACTGAATAGCTTTGTCAGTGTTTCAGTTTGTTTTTAACTGTACTTTGTGGTTAGAAGGGATTATTCAGAAGTATCAGTGATGGGGAAAAGGCATCAAAAAACTTTTGAGGGGGGATCCTTTCATAGGGAGAACAGATTCAGTCAATGAAACTTAAAAGAAGTATGATGTCAGGAGCTTAAGAAAAGACAAGGATGGGGGGCAGCTGGGTGACTCAGTAGATTGAGAGCTAAGCCTAGAGATGGGAGATCCTAGGTTCAAATCTGACCTCAGACACTTTCTAGCTGTGTGACTCTGGGCAAGTCACTTAACTTCTATTGCCTAGTCCTTACCACTCTTCTGCCTTAGAATCAATACACAGTATTATGGAAGGTAAGGGTTATTTAAAAAAAAAAGAGACACAAATGACATTAATGACATATACATTAACCTTACTCTCTCCATTCTCTCTTTCTCTTTTTCTCTCTTCCCCCCTTTCCCTTCCTCCCCCTCTGTCCCTCTCCCTTTCCCTCCCTCATTTTCTCTGCCTCTCTTGATCTAATCTCTCTATCCTTTAATTCTTTCTGATATTTAGATTATATATTCACTAATATTCTTTCTCTTTTCCTGTTATCTTTCTCTTTTTAAAGGCTATAGGTGAAATTATGGAGGCATATGGAACATCAAAGAATTATAGGCTCATAAGAATATAGATTTAAACTAGCAAGGACCTTAAAAAGCTATCAAGTCCAGCCCTCTTATTTTATAGATGAGAAAATTGAGTCATACAGAAGTTAGGCAGCCCACTCAGGTTCACACCAGTAACTTTTGAGATGGGAAGTAAACCCAGATCTTCCTGAATGCAAATCTATTCCCAATGCCTCATGATAACCTTGCAGTTTGGAATAAAGGACAAATCAATCAGTTAAAACTGGGGAGTGAAGAGCCCTAAAAAACAAAAATTAATAAAAATCAAAGCAAAAAATATCCCTTAGTCTAGGTAGTGTCAAAATTGGAAACTTAGAAGAACAAACCATTTCCAAAAGATAAAAGAGTATATATGTAGAGGTCGAGTTCTGTTCTTTTACCTAGAATTACTTAAGAGTGCTGGAAAGATAAGAAAACAAAAAGCCAGGACTAAAAACAGCCTTAGAGAGAACTGATGGGAAGAAGTGGTCTATTTCATTTTACTGTCAGAGTTTAGCACTTTGGAAGATTTGGTGTCAGTTTCTTCAAAACACATGACTTGGCAATGTTGGCAAATCTAGTTTCTTCTCTTCTAGCTATGGAGATGGAGACAGGGGCATCTCTCCACCTCCTTCGCCCTTCTTCTCTGCCATACTGGCTGCTTTTCAGCCAGCTGCTTGCGATGATGCCGAAGAAGCCTGGCGCAGTCATATCAACCAGCTTATGGGCGATTCAGATGGCTCCTGTGCTGTGTATACATTTCATGTGTTCTCCTCCTTGTTTAAGGTAAGTCTTTGGATGAAGGCATTCTAGCCTTAGACTCATATGCGTGACTCCAAAAATATTATAGCCCTTGCTGCTTAACAGTATTCCCTTTAATTTCCCAACCTAAACCCTTCTTTCCTTTAGACAAAAATTTCCCTTAGAAAATTGGTCAGAAATGCTTATTATATCTTTTTCTCCAGTCACTCTGGCCCCTTCTAAAATTGTCGTCTCCAACAGGCAGAGGCAGACAGGCACAGCTGCTACTGAGTGGCACCATCTGCCACCCACATTCCTGTACCCTCACTGCCTCAGTACTTTGTTTTGGTCTCTACCTCTCCTTTTCCTTTCTCCCATCTCTCTTCAGTTCATCTCCTTCTTTTATTTACTCCATTTCTTCTTTGTGTATTTACATCCCATCCATACTTTAGACATGCCAGTGGCAACTATGAACATGACATACTCCCATTCATAGCAACCATGTGAACTGAGCTAATGAAGGCCATTCTCCACAACTCCTCTCTGGATATTTATTTCAAATTTGACTTTTTACACTGAATCATAGGCAAAGTGCAGGCATATTCACTTCCAAACAGTACAAATGAAAGAATGAAAGACTTTCTCTCTGTCTCTGTCTCTGTCTCTGTCTCTCAGTCTCTCTGTCTCTCTCTCTGTCTCTCTCTGTCTCTCTCTGTCTCTCTTTCTCTCTCTCTCTCTCTTCCTCTCTCTCTTTTTCTTCCTCTCTCTCTGTCTCTTTCTTCCTCTGTCTCTCTTTGTTTCTGTCTATTTCATTCTGCCTCTGTCTCTCATATCTTCTTTGAACCTAACCTGACTTTTCTTTCTTCCTTTTTTTAAAATTTTCCTTTTATATTATGAACTTAATGATCATCAATAAATACGAACATCCCAGTAAAAAAAAAACATAAAAGAGTATTTTATAGGAAACTATGAACTTATTACATATGACTTAGTGGCTGTTATAGTTAACACTATAGTAATAAAATGACCCTTTGTGTTCCCTTCTGAGCTCCTCTTTGTTTTCTCCTGGGTTTTCAATGTTCTGTTGCTAGTCTTTTCTTTCCATATGTTGTTCCATTTCTCTTACTATGCAGTAATTCACTCCACACCCTCTCAAGCCCTCCCTTTTAACAAATAAGTGGACTCCAGCAAAATAAATGAACATGTTGCTCCTTTGACCTAACCTTAAATTTTCCATTTCACCAGCTGCCCAAGAATTGTTTTGGGCCTCTCACAGTCCACTGTCTGACCTGATTTGTGTACTCTGGTAATGACTATTCACTTCCTTTCAGGATCCCATCTCAGCCCATGTCCTTGCTCCACACTTTCACCATTCTTGGCTCAGATTTCCTAGTAATTGACCCCAACTCTTACCCAGCCCAGGTCTGAGTAGTCAGTCAACACCTGTGCACCAGACTGGTCATCCTCGTCCGTACACAGCCATTCATTTATGTTCTGTTCTGACCTTGCTCACATTCACCCCATTGGGGCAAGTACCTAGGACACAGCCCCTAGTTGGAACTAGGCAGTGAGGGCTATTAGCAGACATACCATGATACAATCCACCCAGTGAAAGAATGTGGGCAACTGGAGGACCTGGAGAACACTGACTCTCTCCAGGTTACTGTGGGGATATCAAAAGGGCTACACAGTATAAAACACAAAGGATTTCAGGGCTACGGACCCCAGAAGACTGGGCCCCTTGCAGGTAAGATGGTGCACCAGTATCCGACACTTCTGAGGCAGAGTTTTCTAGAAAACCAAGCTATTCTGTTAGAAGAGGACATTAGAGAGAAAATCTCTGACTTGAACATTTATCCTTTAGGGAGAATCCAAAAGGCTGCTTCTGGTGTAGGTCTATTATTGCCTTGAATTTTTTTAATAGATAGCCTTCTGTCTTTGCCTTCAGAATTTTTTTCTTCACTTAGACAATGCCTCTTTTATAATAAAATGTTTTAGATTTATTCAGAAAAACTCTCAAATTTATTTCACATGCTACCTGATAATAATGGAAGCATATTGTGTAGCAAATGCAGTTGATAAAATCTGTGCAGATGCCTCACGTCCAGTTTTCTTATAATTAATCCTCTGCAACCATTGCCAAATATTTATCTTTACCATTTTCCCATGTATTTTCTTTTGAGCCTCCATAACTTATGTTGAGGTAGGTAGACCTGAATTTAATTAAAGGGGAATTTTTATTGAAAAAAAGGAAAAAGAAAGAAAACATTAGTAGTATTATCTATAACTTTTAAAAACTGTATTCTTTCAATCCCGCCAGTAGTTTTTCCTTTATAAATTTGCTGTGTAGTCATTCTAGAGTTAGGACTCAGGCATCCTCAAATGAAGAGAAGCACTTAGAGCTGAAAGGGTTGTGTTTGTCTACTAATATTGATTTTGAACTCAATGAGGAAACCTGAATCTTTAATTCCTGTCCTCATGAAGATCTCCAATGTTCATTTAGCTCCAAAATCTCAAAGCCCCAACAGCCTTGTGTCAGCATAGAAAATAGATCTGAAGCACCCATTTTTATTTTTGCCTTACATTTGGCATCCTGATAAAGGGTGGCTGAACAGAACTGGCCTGGGCCTCAGGAGTCCTGAGGTCTAGTTCTCACTGCGATTCACTGTTTGGTCTTACACAAGTCAGATCATTTCTCTGACCCCAAGTTGTCATCTTTTATAAAATGGAGGGATTAGGCTAGGGGTTTTTAACCTCACTTGGCTCTTAAAATGTTTGTGATTCTATTATTCCTCCACAGATGTATACAGATGTATACAGGCCTAAAAAAGTCTTAATGTCATTTTCAGTGATAAAGGTCTAAACTATTAAAGTGTTTGGGATGCTGTGTAAATTCTCAGAAGATTCTTAGACATGGCAAATAAAATAAGTAAGAAAAATGCATGCGTGTAACCATATATTACCCCGAGCTTACCTTTATACAAATGTAGTTTTCATTTAACATGACTTAATGTTGAACCAGATCAGGGCAGCTAGGTGGCTCAGAGGATAGAAAATCAGACCTGGAAATGGGAGGTCCCAAGTTAAAATTTGGCCTCAGATACCTCCTAGCTGTGTGACTTTGGGCAAGTCGCTTAACCCCAATTGCCTAACCTTTCTTCTCTTCTGCCTTGAAATCATTACTTTGTATTGATTCTAAGACTAAGATAAGATTTTTTTTAAGTGATGAACCAAATCCTCCCAATATAAATACTTTCACTACCCATTCAGGGTGTTATTCCAGTAACTCAGAATCTGTACATTATATTTCTTTCTGGGATAGTAGATCCTTTGGGATTAAAATATTTTCCTCTTTGATTTTTTGGTCATCTTGGTTGGGGATCCTAGGTTCTGTGCATCTTGGGGATACATTCACCCCAAAAATGCTACTTTACTGCCGACAAAGTGGGTACAAGAAATAGCAGTGTGCCACCCAAAAAGAGGGGGAATTTGCAGTAATAACTGCATTCTTCCCTGAATGTATACAAATACAGGGAACCCATTCATATAATAAAGGACAAAATTGTTTCAGTCTCCTCAGCTTCTCTTTGGCCTCACAAGATTATTATGTAGGAGACTTTTTAAATAAACATTTGCTTCCCTTCAAGGAGAAAAAACTTGTTTCTCACTTGTTCTCATTGTTTGAAGATAGAAAAATAAAAAAATAGTTTGGGGCAAGGAAGACAATTCAACTTCAAGTAAGAAAGATGCCAATGAGTTGGGGGGTTTGCATGTGTTTTTCAGAATATTCAGAAAAGGTTCTGCTTCCTGACTTGTGATGCAGCCAGTTATCTTGGAGACAACCTTCGGGGAATTGGCTCCAAATTTGTTAGTTCTTCCCAAATGCTGACTTCTTGTTCTGAATGCCCAACACTTTTTGTGGATGCTGAGACGGTGAGTATCCTCTATTGGTCACTCCTAGACTAACAGGGAATGGCAGGCTCAGCGTAGACAGTCAGGCAGTCAATCAGCAAACTTTCATAAAGTGCTTACTATGTAGAAGGCACTCAGCTAAATCCTAAGAGCCAAGATTTTGTGGCTTGGAGATAGGAAAGTGGCACACTGGACCTGGAGTCAGAAAGACTTGAATTCAAATCCAACCTCAGTCACTTAATCTCTGCCTACCTTAGTTTCCTCATCTGTAAAATGGGGATAGTTCATACCTCCCAGGGCTGTTGTGAGAGTCGAATGAGATAATATTTTCAAAATGCTTTGCAAACCTTAAAGTGCAATATAATTGCCAGCTAATATTATTGTTTGGAGAAGGAAATGGGAAACTGCTCCAGTATCTTTGCCAAGAAAATGGGGTTATAAAGACTCAAACATGACTGAAAAATGACCAGAAAACAATATCAACAAAATATTATTGCTGATAAAAAATAAAAAATATTATTGCTGCCTTCACAGAATTTATTTCAACTTTAGTATTTGAAAACAGTCATATATGGGAAATGGAAGATGCTAAAGGCTTTTGAGATCTCTCTGCAAATAATTAATGAATATACTCAACCTAAGCCTTGGCATGGGCTTCTCAAAGAATCAAATGATAAATCAGTCCTTGCTAACTAATTCATTAAGTCCCCTCTGTAGAGGGGATAGATGCTGTGCACTGTGTTGAAAATACAAAGAACAATATAATCTCCACCTTCAAGTATCTTATATCCTTGGCACCTATCCCATAAAGCAGACAAGACTAACCCACTATAAACAGGTTTAGATAAGAGGAAGAATGATGGATAGGACTGTGGACTTGGGATCTAAGTTCAAATCCCACTTCAGTCCCTTACTGTATTGCTTGGGCAAATCACTTCACCTTGCTGTGCCTTGGTTTCTTCAGTGCTAAAAGGAGAGAGGTGGACTTGACAGCTTCCAAGATTAGTTCCATCCCTAAGTCCTATCCATCTTGGATCCTATGATCTTCATGCAGCATACCAGCAAGTTCTCATCATTTCTGGCTACTAAGTCAAGTTTCTAGAGCATCAGGCACTGCTATTCCCTTCTACCACCCCTGGCCCAGAAAAGATCTCATTGCCCTTTGGGGAAATACCATGCTGACTGAGAGTGGTGGATTTGGTGATATGAATATAAATCTTCTAGCAAACCCACCACTTTGTTTTTTTTTAACCAATTACATATAATAACAAATTTCCATGTTAAGTTTTCCCAAACCCACTACTTTAATTTCCATTTTCTTTCTACTCCACAATCCTTCCTCTCCTGCAGTTTGCACTGCTATATCATCGTTTAGCAGTTGTTGTTGTTCAGTCATTTCAGACTCTTTATAAACTTATTTGGGGTTTTCTTGGCAAAAATACTGGAGTGGTGACATTTCTTTCTCTAGCTCATTTTACAGATGAGGAAACTAAGGCAAATAGAATTAAGTGACTTGCACAGGATCATACAACTAGTAGGTGTCTGAGATGGATTGAACTCGAAGAGCTGAATTTTCCTGACCCCAGACCCAGCACGCTATCCATTGTGCTGCCCCCACACACATACATATAATATATATCCCTATATGTACATAGGTTTGATGATTTTATGTGTACTAAATATATGTCTATTCCTATATATACCCCCACCAGCCCTTGCAGTATTTCTGATTAGAGCTTCTTCTCAATGAGTATAGTCATGCCTTTATATTTGTTTATAACTTAATTTAGTTATTATAAAACTTCTTTCTGTGCCTCCAGCTCCTATCTTGTGGACTCCTTGACAAGCTCAAGTTCAGTGTTCTGGAACTGCAGGAATATCTGGACACCTACAACAACAGAAAAGAAGCCACTCTCTCAGTAAGTCATGTTTCTTTGCTGTTGGATTAGTGAATGCTAAGTGCGGCTGACAAGCAGCAAAAAGAACATTTGACCAGGGAGTCCAAATATCTGGATTCAAAGCTCAGTTCTGTTACTTTCCACCAGGACGACCTTAGTCCTTCTGGAGAAGACGACCTAGAAGGGCTCTTGTGGCTCTCGTTCTGGGATTATCAGAATCTTAAGGCCTCTTGTAGGGTAGAGATGGTGATTGCTCTTTGCCTTTACAGTGATCAGAATGTGAATTTAAGATCAGGAATGAAATGATCCTGGGTTCAATTATGTTAGTAACATCCTTAGAAAGAAATATATCAGATATTGCTCTTGACTCTGTATTAAGAAACTGGGGGGGGGGGGCATCTCTTTTGAGAGGTCATTCCCTCAGTTGCTGAAGAGGTTTTTGCAGGGATTTGAAGTCATGTGTTTTTGACTTCCAGGCACTATCAAGCTCTTCAACTGGACTGTCTTTTGCCGAGTTTATTGAAATGATACATGGTTCTATTTCTGAAACGTTTTAATATTTTTTAATTGTCATATGTAAACACAACAGAGTTTTTCATCCTTACAATGGATCCTTTGAAATACTACTTAGTTCTATTTCTGAAAAGTTGTGGGTGAAAAAATTTTCTTTTTCGTAAATTAAGTCATATTCAAACACAATAAGGTTCTTCACCTGTGATGGAACCTTTTAAAAAGCAAAGAAATTGTTTTGGGTGAGTAATTATCCCATAATTTATTTATTTTAATAATCTTCACCTTTATAAACTCTAATAACTCTGTTTTGTCAACATGATAAGGAAGAAACCATTCCACTAATTAATAATGGAATTGAGTGACTCAGTGGATAGAATCCTGGACCTGGAGTCACTTATGGCATTAGTTCAAATCTAGCCTCAGTCACTTACTAGCTCTGTGATCTTGGGTAATTTTTTTAACCTCTGTGTACTTCAGTTTCCTTATCTGTTAAATGGGGATTTATAGCATCTACCTCCCAGAATTGTGATGGTCAAATGAAATCATTGTAAAGTATAAAGTAAAAAAATTTCAGAACTGGAAAAGACCTTAGAGATCATCTGACCTGACCATTTCATTTTACTAATGAGGAAACAGAAGCCAGAAGAGGTTAATTAACTTGAGCTAGGGCACATAGTGCCAGGCCTCAGTCTCCTGACCCCTCACCCATTGTTCCTTTCCAGCAGATCATGCTCTCTGATACTTTCTCTTCTTTTGATTCCTCTCCTTCCTTGTTTCTTTCCCTTACCATTTTCTCCTGGACTGATGTCCTTTCCTGCTAACTTCTATAACCATCATATGCCTTTTTCTTTTTTTAACTTTAAATTAGCAAACTGACCCATCACATTAGAGGCTTCTAATCTTTACATCTCCTGACAATTTTCATATATTCTCAGAGGTTCACCATGTCTTAGCAGCCAAAAAACACTACTTCTTTGCTTTTCTCTTAAAATTAAAAAAAAATGTTTTGGTACATCTTTCTTCCAAATGCTTGAAATGCCAGAAGTCAGATAATTGAAATATTACCATCCTGGAGATTACCATACTGTAGAGACAAGTAGAGTGTGCCTGTCTATTTAGAATACAACTTAAAAGATTCAGATGTATCACGAGTCAAATCACATTCGCCTAAACCATAGCCACTTCATTAAAAGCCTAATGTAACAGCCTCTAAAGGTGACAGTCATGTTCTCTAACATGGATGTTCTAAAGAGGCTCCACAATTTGTGAATTTATGCATTTTTTCTATTCAAAATGGAGAGAGAAATGTAGGCCTTAAATGTCCTAGGTAAAAACCTCTATTAAATAGGGGCTTATGAAATATATTTTCTGAATTTGAGATTCAAACAGTGCTAAAATTAAGAGTTAAGATGATCATTGAACCCGTACAGAGATAAAATATGCTTATAGCCTCAGCCCAGTTTAAAAGAAAATATAGTTTTCTAAAAAATTGTGCTAAAATAAAGAGTTAAAATGACCGTTGAACCCATACAGAGAGATAATATGCTTATAACTTTGACCCAGCTTAAAAGAAGCTCTGTTTTCTAAAATTTCACAGAGAAGAATTAACATTAAAATATTCTCAAGCCATCACTGAACCTATCGTCTTGCTTCTATTTCTGATGCCTGTCTTTTTTCTGAAAACAGTGGCTTGCAAATTGCAAGGCAACATTTGCGGGAGGATCACGAGATGGAGTCATTACTTGTCAACCAGGAGACTCAGAAGAAAAGGTAACAAAAGATTGTTAGTACTTTTGTCTTCTGTGCTTTGACATGGCGTGTTGGTTTTTGTCCCTCTGCTCCCCACCCTCATAAAAGGTCTGTGAACTGAGCTCATAGTGTAATGTTGGTTTTGGTGTGTGAAATTTAAAATGCAGAACTTGTTTCATAAAATATCAAGTCAGATTTGAGTGTAGGATGTGAGAAAAGGGTGATTATGTGGCATGAATTTGTATAAAAGGCAGATGGCCTTAGATATAGGAATCCATGCCTTATTTGAGAGAGCATGTCAGTATATTATTGTGCATTTGTTTGCTTTTTTAAGGAACAGTATATAAATATGCATCCCCTGATTTTTTTGCTTACTACTTAACTATACTAATTATCTTCTAATAAATTTTTATTATTCCAGCACATAAAGAATTTCATAAACTCTCACTTTGCCAAATCACTAGTGTGGTAGAGTTTATAGGCCTAGAAGATGGAATCTTAGGGATCATCTAACCTGACTTCACCCTCACCTTTTACAGATGAGGAAACTGAGGTCCAGAGAGATCAAGGGACCTGCTCATGGTCACACAGCTAGTGAGTAGCAAAGCCAGGAATAGAAGCCAGGTCTCCTGACTCCCACTCCAGTGCTCTTTCTACTATCCAATAGAGTAATTAGTTTTTCAAAACATTCAAGGTCGCTATACATCTTTCAGCAGAGATTGCCAATCATAATGCAAGTTACCTCATTCATTTTAATACAATTTAGAATTATTTCACAGCCTCGCAAGACATCTTATAAATGCATGGCATTGTTATAAATGAGAATATGGATAATACTGTTCCCAATTCATCACCACCACCAAAAGAGGCAACTAAAGCTTGTGCCCTCCTTAGAGTAGACCAGTAGCGCCATATGCTTTTGTAGCTGATGATGAATATAAAAAGAACCCAGTCGTGAATTACTGAATATTTCATGCCTACTTTGGTAATAATGGCTGAAAATAACTCCTGCTGGAAGGACCATTGCCATGCACATATTTATTTTTAAGATTTTAGGATATAGAAATGAAAGAGACTTTAGAGATCCTCTAGTCTGACCCCTTCATTTTACAATTAAGTAAAGGTCCAGAGAAGTTGTCACTTGTCACGCCCAAGGCAACAAATCCAGTGTACTTTCCCCAGTATTACTCTCCCTTCTCTTTCTTTTCAGTTGGTAGCGACCAACACCTCAGCTGAGAGAGATACCATCTTTTATAGCCTTAGGCTTGCACCCTTTTATTATTACACTCTTATTAGAATAGTCAAAAGATGTGCAGGCAGAGTAGGAAACCAAATATATAAAAAGTTTCCTCCTTTAACTTGAGATACTTGGAAAGGGTAACATCGAGAAGTCTTTACTTTCCATATGACTACCTGAATACAGAGTAAGTTTTTGGTTGTGGAACAGCCATAAAGGGACCTTCTTAAATATTGCAATTGATTTTTTTTAATAATTATAAATTTGGCAAACTATTTTCCTTGGCTAGTGAAAAGAACACTAGATTTGGAGGCAGAGTCCTCGGATTCTAATCCCGACTTTGCTGCTTACTACCTGTGTGACCTTAAGCAAGTTACTTAAATTCTCTTGGCCTCAGTTTCCTCATCTATAAAATAGAGGTCAGCTCTAAATCTGTGATTCTATGAGCCTGTGACTTGATATAAACAATTTTGCGTACCCATGAGCCCAGAACCAAAATTTTAGACTTGTATTGGGGAGAGGGGTTCTCATATAAATCTCTCCCTTTTTGCCTTTTCTGACCCCCCTCCCCAGGCTTTCCACTTAAAGAATCTGGTTCAAAGCTAGTTCACTGTTGTAAGAGCAAAAGCTCCCATACAATAATTCAGGTTAACAAAACAACAAATACTGGGTGTCCCAAAAGTCTTAGCACCATTTTAAGTAGTTAAAGGCATTCACACAATGTATCTTAGATTAGGGCATAAGTTTCCTTCATAAATATAATTTCCTTTGCTGTATTTGTATCCCTAATAACTAGCATAATGCCTAGCACATAGAAGGCACTTTATAAATATTTGTGCCCATAAATCAGAAATAATGTTCCTTTGGTTACTAGTTAGCCCTAATTCTGAGGCAGGGACTTGTCTGGTCCTCCGAGTTTATGGCACTACTCTAGGTTACCCCATCTCACCCCAAGGGATAAGGAGCTTGCTCAGAGTCATAAAAACTCTGGCTTCCCCAATTTGTACAGTCCACATAATTCATAATATTATTAAAGGGCAAGTTCCAGGATGGTTCTTTCACTCTGTCCCTTAATGTTCTTTGACTTTAGCTCCTTCTTGCTCCAGGAACTCCTCTCCTAAGTCAAGAAGGCTTGATTCTTCAGTGGGTCCAGGAACTCATCCCTAGAGGACAAGGATCCTCCCCTCCATGACTATATAGGCTTTCTCATTAGGGGACCAAGTCCCCAAGGGCCCAAGAACCTTCTTTCAGTCCAGCTTCAGCTTGTCAGCTCTCACTCTCTCTCCATCACTTCCTTTTTAGAAAGCTGTGCCCAGACCCAGGAGCCTAGCTCAGTCTACAAACAAGTGATCCATCAGTTATTTATCCCTAATGTTCATGAGGCAACATGTACCCAAGCCAAGTTTACACCTTATCACAGTTCACCTTGTCGAGTGAATTTCAGGCCTTATTAAGGATCCTTGTCGGTGCTGAATGATGTCTTCAGCAGCACAGGCTGAGGACTCAGGATTATATCTGAGTGTACTCACTATATACAAATTAGCTTTTTGGATGACTGAGAATAAATGTTCTGAATGTCTGTCTACATGACAGAGAAAAGGAAGAAAATAGAAAGAAGACATGAAAGGTTTGAGGTGTTTTTTTTTTTAAGGAAATAGCACATTGGAGCAGTAAAAAGTTAGTTTTCAGTAATGAATCCCATCATTAAGGTCACACAGGTAGTAAACAGCAAAGTTACCTTCATGTAACCATAGAATTAAGTAATTATTTCATTTTGGGTAGCTGGGTGGCACTGTGGATAGAGTGCCTGCCCTGGAGCCTGAAGGAACTGAATTCAAATCTAACCTCAGACGTTTACTTATTCTTCATGAGATTCTGGGCAAGTCACTAAATCCTGTTTGCCTCAGTTTCCTCTTCTGTAAAATGAGCTGGAGAATGGAAGTGGCAAACCACTCTAGTATCTTTGCCAAGAAAACCCCCAATGGGGTCATGAACAGATACAACTAATCAGTTAAACAAAAACAACAAAAATTATTTCATTTAGTGAAATTAAGGGGAAGTAAAATAACTACCATTTTTAGGGCAAATGTCCTTGTACTTGGATTCTCTCTTTAAAACAACTCCCTCCCATGCCCTAAAATGCACTCTAGTACTGCTACGAATCCCTATTATCACTTCTGGTTACAGCCATGGCTAATCACAATAACAATACCTAGCATTTATGTGGTACTTTATGATTTACAAATAACAAATATATATTATCTCATTTGTTCCTTAAAACAACCCTGGGAGGTAGGTGCTACTATCCCCATTTTACAGAGAAGGAGACTGAGGTTGAAAGAGAATAAATGACTTGCCTAAGGTCACACATCTAGTCAGGTCTAACCTATGCAAGACCCGTATTCTCTCCACTATACCACCTAGCCACCTAAAGGCAGATACAATAAAGTGCAACATTCAGGGTGGGATGCAACAAGAGACTTTACAAATGCATGTTTTTGTGTCCGAACATTCCATCCTCCCTAATAGGTTGGTATTTATTTTTTGGTGTACTTGATATATTAGTGTATTTGTGGTGTATTGGGTGTATTAGATGACTGCATCACAATGAAAGTTCACTGCCTGTGTGAGACAGTAGGTAGGACACAAGGCAGGTCTGATTCTTTTAATGCAGAGGATGCAGTTTCCAAACCTGGCTTCAGGGGACTCAGAAGCTTTGTTCTAGCTGTTTCCTAATACCACTCTGGCCTCATACCACAGATGAAATGGAAGGAAGAAGAAAGGTTGTGAGCAAAAAGGATAAATAGAAAGTCCCATTGCTGTATCCTCTTTATCTGCTAAAAAATGGTGGGAATTTAGACACTAAAAAAAAATGGCAGGAGAGCTTCTATCTAGATTTGTTTTTTCTATATCGACAGTAAGAAAAAGCACATTAACTCATAGGAAAATGTGTTCATGTATCAGAGAGCTGGTCAAGAGAGCAGTTCTTCAATTGATCCTTGGGACCAGTGCAGATCTCATTCAGTGTTTTTATCTTTTCCACTTACTTCCAAGTTTAGGTGCAATAGTCATAGATTATCTAAATGATTATCCCAAGGTACTTCAGGGTCTTCATTCATCAAAAAAGATTCATTAGACCTTACTTAATAAGTCAGGAAAATGAGTTGCTACATTTTAGAAATTCTTTTTGACAAGGACCAAGTCAGAGTTTTTTAGTTAACACCAAATGAAACAGAAAATTCACTGAGCCAGATCACCTTATTCCACAAGGTGATGGTTCTACTCTACATATCTCAGACATTTTTATAAGAAACATAGGGGACAGCTGGGTGGTTCAGTGGATTGAGAGCCAGGTCTAGAGATGGGAGATCATGGGTTCAAATGTGGCCTCAGACACTTCCTAGCTGTGTGATCCTGGGCAAGTCACTTAACCTCCATTGCCTAGTCCTTACTGCTCTTCTGTCTTGGAACCAATACACAGTATTGATTCTAAGATGGAAGGTTAAGGTTATTAAAAAAAAGAAGAAGAAACATAAAACATATTTGTAATTTTTTGTCCAATTATTTATATTTGTTCAGTTGCTTCTTTCACATTCTTTCTCCTAGAACTTATGCCTTTTCTCTTGTTCTTATTCATGTTTCTTTTTTTGCTTCTCTAAACTTCTCTTTTCCTCCCCTCAGTCCTGCCTCTTTTCTCCCTGTTCCATATTCTTGCTCTTTCCCTTCTTTGACAAAATTTGAATATTGAGAGAAGACCAGGAAATCCATTCATATATTCAGCACTGTGCTATCAGGGCAGTGGTTTCCACATACGGAAAAAAATAGAAAATCTAGTGGCTACCCTTAAGGAACTTAAAACCCAGATTGTTGACCAAACATCCATAAAAGATTAGTGCACAGTTGAACATGAGATGTGTAAACAGGCAGTTGGGAAAAATATCTCCTCTCTGAGTTCATTTAGTGGGTAATTGCTGTCAAATCGATATTTACCATAGCCCAGAAATCATGGAGGTAAAAACCCAAGTATTATTATTACGTTTAAGCATAGTTTCAGAGAAACCAAGAATGATTACAAGGATTCTGACAAGACTTCTTAGAGGAAAAATTATGGCAGAATGACAGAGAAAGAATTCCTTTATATATTGCAATTTTGTACGTTCCTCTTAGGCCATAAAAGTTAAAGAAACAATAGATGCATAATCCCATACTTTCTTCAGTGTCATTAATGTTGTACAAATTTAGTTACTCTTCATCTCATATGCATCCTAAGAAAATAAACCTCTTTTTAAAAAACTCTACAGGTAAATTTAGTCACATTACAGATTAAACTATTTTTAGAAGATTCACAATTAAGCTGATTGAGGAGAATTTATATGTCCCCAAGGAGGGATAAGGCAGCTAGATGGCGCAGTGGATAGAACACTGGACTTGGAATCAGGAAGATTCATATTCCAGGGTCCAAATCTGGCCTCAGACACTTTCTAGCTATGTGACTATAGGCAAGACATTGGACCTTGTTTGCCTCAGTTTCCTCATCTGTAAAAGGAGCTGGAGAAGGAAATGGCAAACCACCCTAGTATCTTTGCCAAGAAAACTCTAAATAGGGTCAGGAACAGCTGATATTCTTCTTCTGAGGAATGCAAATATAATTAGAGGGGAGGATGGGATTGAACAGGGAAAGCTTTTTAGAGAAGCTGTGTTGGGGGAAGTGGGGCTAACTATTGACATTCACCTCTTTAACACCAACTGGACTTTGACCAGGTGGTGAATCTCAACCCAGCTTCAACTCATAGCAAAGTTAGTATCAGCAACTGGAAGGTGGCCCACACATTTCCTGAGGTGCCCTTGCCAAGAATAGGTTGCCCACACCATGAAGAAAAATAATAGAAGTAGCTGTTTAGAATTCTTTAGGAGGCCTGGACTATATTTAACAGACTGAGGCTAGTCCAGAGACCTAAGTTTGGTCAGCCTAAAATTGCTTTAACTCTTGATAATTTAGGCAAAGACAAGTAGTTTGTCTAAATTGCTCAAATAACAGCTTCACTTTGGCTCTTTATTTTGCCAGTAGAAATCTGGAAATAGAGTAGTATCTGGCACAAAATCCATATAATGTACAAGTCTTGGGAAAGTAACCATTAACTGATTTGCTATTATGAGTACAAAAAAAAAAGCTTGAGTTGGGTCAGTTGAGGAAGGAGGCCATTTTTCCCCCTAATTTGAACTATATGTACTCTCTGGCCTCAAACTCCAAAGCAGTTCACCAGAAAAGTTAAGACCCAAAACATTTTGCTTTTTCATGGCTTTCTTCAGTTCACATTCTTTTTCAGAAGCATAACTCTATTTTTTTTAAATCCTTGTCTTTGTATGTCTTCATATTTTAAATCCTATGTCTTCATGTCACTTCTAAGGCAGAAATAGAGAAGGGTTAAGTGACTTGCTCAAAGTCACACAGCTAGGAAATGTCTGAGGCCAGAGTTGAATCCAGGAAGATGAGTTTTCCTGACTCCAGGCCTGGCACTCTATCCCTCTAGCCACTGTGCCACCTCACTGCCCCTTTCTATTTCTTTTTGAATAACTTTTTCCTCCCCACATATTTCCAAGAAACTAGAACCTTAAGGAATATTAAAGGCCTTATATATCCTAGAGATAGATAAAATAGGAGCAAAAGTTAAATCTATGCTTGGGGCATTAATTTCCATTTAAAAAGATCAAAATATGCCAATAACAAATATTAAGGTGTTTTCTGTTTCAGAGATGTGTGTGTATGTGTGTTTTGTGATGGAAGGGCTAGTACAAACCTTACTAATCCAATAACCAAGTCAAGAGTCACTTTTCTCCTTCCTAGCTTTATTCATTCAACACAGTAGGGTACATCATGGAAATAGAAATGATGAGCAACATTTAAAAGGACAAATAGGTAGTAGAGAAAGCATTTATTAAGCAATTAGCATTTGCCAGGGATTGTACTAAGTTCTAGTAATGCAATACAAACAGAAAGTAAGTCAGCCCCTGCCTCAAGGAACTTCCATTCTTTCGCCCCCTCCCCATAGTTACATGATTCATGTTTTCTCCCTCCCCCCTTCTGGAGTTGACAAGCAATTCCATTGGGTTATACATATATGCATACATATAATCACTTGAGCCCATTTCCATATTATTCATTTTTGTGAAAGAGCAATCCTTTAAAACCAAAACCCTAAATCACATACCCATATAAACAAGTGATAAGTCATGTTTTATTCTGGATTTCTCCTCCCACAGTTCCTTTTCTTGAGGTGGACAACGTTCTTTCTCCTAAGTCCCTCAGAATTATCCTGGATCATTGCATTGCTACTAGTAGCAAAGTCAGTCACATTTGATCATCCCACAATGTTAGTCTCTATGTATAACATTCTCCTGGTTCTGCTTATTTCACTGTGCATCAGTACATGGAGGTCTTTCCAGTTCTTATAGAAGTCCATCAATTCATCCTAAGGAGGTTCCATTCTAAGGGAGGAAAGGAATATATAAAAAAGAGCTGAACAGCCTAAAGAAATAAGAGAAGTATCTGATGAGGGCAAAGTCTAGAATGATTCTGAAAAGTCATGGAGTAAATATAGCTGGCATGGGGATTAGAGAAAAGCTTACCACCACTACAGGAGGAGATTCGTAGAGGGGAAGGCATTGCCAGCAGGAAGATGACCACTGGAATAGAGCTTCAGAAGAAAAACAAATTAATTTCTCCTCATTATACCAAGCCCTACACCAACCTAAAGCTACCTTTACCAATAGCCTTTATCTATTTCCCTTCATTTAAAAGAGATATAAGTGAAAGAGCTAAGGAAAAGTATCTGGAAAAGAGAAATCAAATGTTTTTTTGTCAGGTATCAAATGCTTCTTTTCTACATTCTCCTCTGCTCTCTAGAATCAGAAATATCAGAGGAATATATCAAAACAGTAAAGAGTCAAAGGCAACAAAAAACTTAATAGCTGAAAAGCAATTACCTGCTGGTTGCCTGCTTCAGTTGGCTATCAGCAGTAGCTTTTTTCCAGAGTTTGATTCAGTATCCCAAAGATTCTTGAATCCTGGTTCTAGAGATCTGGTCCTAAAAAAGAGGGAGGCCATTATTGGAAGGAGATGAATTATCCTTCAAGAGAAAAGGGTGGTGGGGGGGGCAGCTGGGTAACTCAGTGGATTGAGAGCCAGACCTAGAGACGGGAGGTCCTAGGTTCAAATCTGGCCTCAGACACTTCCCAGCTGTGTGACCCTGGGCAAGTCACTTGACCTCCATTGCCTACCCTTACCACTCTTCTGCCTTGGAGCCAATACACAGTATTGACTCCAAGATGGAAGGTAAGGGTTTTAAAAAAAGAGAGAGGGAAAAGGGTGCTAAAAGAATGATTTCTATTCCCTGATAATTGTGTCTTTGATCTTCTTGGGCAATATGTAAAGGCTCCTGTTCTTAATTTCACTTGCTTGTAGTCATATCTCCTATAGATGCCCTCTCAGCTTGACCACTTCAAAAGAGGAAAGGAAAATGCCTTTATCTGACCTGAATTCCATACTTATGGGTAGGAATTCTATTGAGGGGTTGTGGTGAATTAATTTATACAAAAGGCCTCGGCTACTATTTAGAGAAAGATGAACATTTATAATTATCTCTGCTGACGCTGAGGAAAGAGAGATAAAAGAATTGGTTTAAAGGGCAGCTGGGTGGCTCAATGGATAGAGAGCCGAGGCCAGGAGATGGGAGAGCCCAGGGTACAAATTTGGCCTCAGATACTTCCTAGCTGTGCCAGTATGAACAAGTCATTTACCCCAGTCGCCTAGCCCTTACACTTTCCAATCTTTAACCAATAGTATCAATTGTAAGACAGAAAGTAAGGGTTTAAAAAAAATAAGAATTAGTTTAGAAATTTGCCCTTGCCTCGGTTTATACATGAGTAATCATTATAACCAGATCACTGGTTTCTTGGAAAAGGGAAAGGTATTCCAGCCTCATCTTTGGCTGCACTGACAGTGAGATGCTCAGTTGGAAAGAGAGCCAAAGCACTATATTGTGAGTATCAAGTGTCTAGTACACATTCCTGAGCCCCAAAGGGTCTAAAGAAGCAAAATCCCTACTTGACTCTCTCCTAGGCTAACTCCCAGCCATACCCTCCCAGGAAATGACTGGGCCTGAAACTCCAGCAACTTGTCCTACTGTGCCTGAAGTCTTCCCGTGGTGGAAAGCTATCCATCATCACCCATTTGAGAATCATAAAACTGTCATAGACAACTTCATAGGACCATATATTCAGGCCTAAGTTAATGGATGAAAAGAAAAGTGGTATTCTATCTAGTCCTGAGTTTTTCCTGACTGTGCCCTTATCTAATCTAATCAAAGCAGCAAATAATGAGGGTGACCCTCTAACACATACACACACACAGTCCACCACCAGTACAGCTTTGGGAGCAAATATTGCACTGAGAGTGCATACAGATGCCTTCCTATCTTTAATAGAAAAAAGAAAATGTAATTTGTTAGTGAATAAGCCAAATTTAAAGGCAACAATCTATGCTTAATTGATAGTCCAGAGATCATTACCACTTAGAGCAATGGAAAGAGAATCATCATGATAAATATAGTAAATGGCTTGCTTTGAAGAGAGATAGAAAAATAGTAGTTAAATGTTATGTGACATCAGTATCATCTCATAAAATTCTGAACGTGGCATCTACTTAGGTGAGGAATTGGGCTGAGGAGTGCTCTGATCAGATTGCTAAATTTGTTAACTTTGGGAATTAATGTGGAGAACTAAGTTCCAAGATGGAAATATAAGAAAGGAAGCTTGCCAGTGGTGTTGGACAGCAAAAATGTTAAAGCTTCACTTTTTATTCTCTAAGCTGATGATTAATTATGCTTGCTTGATCCTTAAATGAGCCATTTGGGGGGGAAGGGGGCAAGTGAGGTGGCTCAGTGGATAAGAGCCAGACCCAGAGACAGGAGGTCCTGGGTTCAAATGTGGCCTCAGACACTTACTAGCTCTGTGACCCTGGGCAAGTTGCTTAACCCCCATTGCCTAGCCCTTACTGGTATTTTGCCTTAGAACCAATATTTAGTGTTGATCCCAAGTCAGAAGATAAGAGGGGGGGGGAGAAGGGAGGAAGAGAGAAGAGAGGGAGGAAAGGAGAGAAAGGTAAGGAGAGAAGAAGGGAGAGAGAGAAAGAGGAAGGGGAAGAGAGAAAGGGAAGAAAGAGAGGGGGAGGGAGAGAGGGAGAAAGAGGTGAAGAAGGGAGAGAAGGGGGAGAAAGAGAGAGGAGGATGGAGAGGGAGAGGGAGAGGGGGAGAGAGAGACAGAGACATAGAGGGGCGGAGGGAGAAAGGAAAGAGGGGAGAATCTTTGATGTTATTTTTTTAAACCCTTACCTTCTATAGAAGGTAATAGAAATAATATTGTACATTAGTTCCAAGGCAGAAGAGCAGTAAGAGCTAGGCAATGGGAGGATAAGTAGCTTGCTCAGAGTCACACATCTAGGAGGTGTCATTGGTCATATTTGAACCCAGGACCTCCCATCTCTAGGCCTGGCTCAATCCACTGAACCACCTAGCTGCCCCCAGGTGTTATTGTTCATCAGCACTGAAACAGTGTGGTTCTGGGCTTCCTTTGCTCCCTGCAGAATCACATTCTGTTTATTCAGTTGTCTTTGTATCTCATCATCAGTATTTAATACTTCAGCGATTTGGGGTGGGTTTTTTCTTGTAATCATTTTTCCTGTTGGGAAAATGTGTCTTTTAGTCAGATGTCCTTGTGGTTGTTCCAGGAATCAGGGTGTCCCAAGAACCCAGAACCAAGACTTAAGGAAGTATTTGTGAGCAGAGGATACAATGGAATTTCCTCAGTATTTTTAAGGGGAAATTTTAAGACTTTGGGACATTGAAAATATTTTATGGCCTGGGTGTCCCAATGCAATATCCCCACAAAAGGCCCAAATGCATAAAAATAGCTTAGGAAATAATAAAGAATCAAGAGGCATCATGCTGTGCTGTGGTACACTGAAATGGATACCTCTGAAGTGCATGCAGATTGTCCTAGAAAACTATGAACCTGACACTTCTGGTGGGGTGGATAGAGAGCTTGCATGGAGTGAGGACAAGTTGGTTATCAAGCATACTAGTTATTAGTCTGGTGAAATCATCTTCTCAGTGCCCTAAGCAACTGTCTAAAACTCTAGATTGCTAATCAGATAAGCCTGGGATGAAATGAAATCACAGAAAAGGGAGAATGAGAAAGATGAGGGGAGATGGAGGCAAATGGGTACAGAAGGAGGGAAAGGGAGAGAAACAGACAGAGAAAGATCATTGATGTCAAGCTGGAAAGACCCTCAAGATCATCAGTCCAACAGAACCTACTTTTATATATAAGAAAACAGGTCCAAAAAGATTAGCTGGATTTTCTAAAGTCACACAAGTTGATGAGTAGGAGCTAAAATTTGAATCAAGGTTCTCTGCTAAGGCCAGTCTCCTGGCTGCATGATGCAGCTTCATTCACTTGTTCCTGAGAAAGGTGCTTTTCACTGTGAATTTTGGTCATTAGATCCTGAAAGTAGACTTTAGCTTAAGACAAGTGAATTGGGTAATAATAGCAGCTCATACACACTCATGCAGGTGATTGTTCAGTCATTTCAGTCACGTCTGACTCTTCATTAACTATTTGGGGTTTTCTTGGCAAAGATATTGAAATGGTTTGCCATTCCCTTCTCCAGCTCCTTTTACAGATGAGGAAGCTGAGGAAAACAGGGTTTAAGTGACTTGCCTAGGATCACACAAAACTAGGAAATGCCTGAGACCAAATTTGAACCCAGGACCTCCTATCTCTAGGCCCGGCTCTCAATCCACTGAGCCACCTAGCTACCTCCTTGGATTCTTTTTTATCTCCTCAACTAGTAGAGGAAATCTTCTCATGAAATAAATTCAGTGCCCTATCCCTTTTAAGTTCACAAAAGTACTTTGAATACATTACTTCGTGTGAGCTTTCAGCATCTCTATGAGGTAGGCACCATAGCAATTATTATCTTCCCCATTTTCTAGATAAGGAAACCAAAGGTCAGAATGGCAAAACTTGCCCATACCTATGTGCCAGGGTGTGCCAGTCAGAGGTGGAATTTTAACCCTTCATTTTCCTTATTCCAGGTTTCACTCTACCACACTGCCTCAAGGATGTTTGAGCTCTCTTGCCTGAGAAGGTCAAGGACACTCTGGGCTCTTATTAGTCAGAGGTTGGCCAGCCCCCAGGAAACACACTATTTTGGACTAAAGAGAGCTCAAGAAAGAAATTAGCCAGCATTGCAGTTCCTTAGCAGCATTTTATTTGCCTTTATTGACAAGAAAAGATTTTATTTCAGCCAACTTAATATTCTCTTTGGCTTGCATTGATTCTTTCCTTTGGAAGACACTTTCCTGACCTGAGATCATGTCATTTATTCAATTTTGCTTCCTTTTGTGCTTCCAGAAAATAAATTCCATAGTGGCAAACCATTAGTGATGGTAATTTGCTAACCTGTATATTAAATGTTTCAATCCTATTTGAAGTTATCCTCCAGTTTTTCAAGGTAGAAAAGAAATTGAAGTGAACTTTAATGATCCTTGGCTTCTGAAACCGCCCCATCTTTTGTGCAGATTTCATTGGCGAGAGCTTGGTTATGAAAACTGCATGACCCTGCTAGTTTTAAAGCTTTATTTAAAGCAATAAAGCTATTAAATATTATCAGCTGTTTCATTTCTATCATGGGATTGAGGTCTAAAATCTCAACCACTGGTAGAATTGTGGAATCTATTCATTTTCAACTGAGCTGAAAATTTCCATGTACTGATCCCTACTGAGATGATTGATAGAATAAATGCCATTGTTCTGTAGGACTTTTTAGTTAATGTTTAGCATGTCATTGTCTATGCACTTTTTTTATAAGAGTTTCAAATTATTATTTACATAATCAAAAATTCATGAGGCAGCTTGACTGGGTACTTTAGATCTGTCCTTGGAGCTAAGAGCTGAGTTCTAGTCCAGCCTCTGACTCATCTTGGCTATTCGACTTGCAACCCAAAACAGATTAAAATGTAATTGGGAAATGTTTAATATAATCAATTAAAATGTAGTACAGCATAGATAATGATAATCTATGGTGTTCTAAGTTAGTATAGGGCCAGCAGAGATCCATTTCTCTTTGAGTTTGACACTACTGACCTACCACTCTCTCAGATACAAATAATAGACTGATTGCTTATTTGCATCAATGAAGGGAGGTTCCACTCTGGAAGCTCCCCACACTGATGAAATCACAGGTCTAGCCATATCTGGAAAATAATAATAATAATAATAATAATAATAATAATAATAAGTTCAAGGACACTAAACTCTACACTGAAGCACAGCCCGATGTAGATGTAATTTTTATAAATTTTAAACTGATAATATTGTGAGCATGAAGATATGACTTCTTGTAATTGTGGGTCAGCGAACCTTCAGCTAGACTGACCTGTAAATGTTTTGGTCATTCAGAACAAGGTATATATTGGTTTAGGAGTAGGAATGGGCAAATGAATTCAGAAAATAATTCCAAGTCAGTTTATGGTCTCAGATTCTCATGGACCGGATCTTCCTTAAGCCAGTTCTGATTATGTCTTAAGGAAACCAAAAATTATTGTCCTTGGATCTATTTTTATTTTCTTACCCTTCTCAAGTTTTCATCTTCCTATAGTTAAAAGTGACCAGGTTAAAAAATCAGTTATTAATTCCTTTTGATGTAAGATAGCCATTATGGGTTTTTTTGGTAAATTATCCACTTTATTAAGCTTAATTGTAAAAATAAAGTGTGTGAATGCTTATTAGGTTCATAATAATAAGACAATTTTTTTTAAAAATAAAGTATGAAAAAATTGCTCAAATGTACTTCACTCTTTTTGAGGAAGCAAATACCACCACAATCTCTTTGAATGATACTGCTACTATACATTTTCCAAGTACAAAGGAATCTGATTTTGTAATGAAAATGATAATTGGATATTGATGGCATTTGTATTTATATTATCAATAAATATTTGTCAAATTTCCAGAGTGTGTAAGATTTCAAAGAGCATATTAAAGACGCAGACTTGAGCCCCCTGCAATTTTTGTTTTATGCTCCAGTTCCGTAAATGTCTTTAAAAATTACTCAGTTGATATTCTGAGAACTGTATTATATTGGGGCAGTTAGGTGGATCAGCAGATAGAGTGCTAGACCTGGAGTAGGAAAGACCATGGTTCAAATCTGACCTCAGACACTTCCTAGCTGTGTGACCCTGGGCAAGTCACTTAACCTCCATTGCCTAGCCTTTGCCCTGCTGTCTTAAAGTCATTATTAAGAAAGAAGGTAAGGGTCAAAAAAAAAAAAAAACCACTATTATATCACCAGATCATCTCATAGTCAAGAAGCAGTCATTCTGGCTTAAATACCTAGGTCCTTCAGGCATTAGAAGCTTGACTTTTTATCACCTGGCTGCCAAAATCTTAGCAAACTAAACTTCAAACCTACTAAACGCAGGTTCTGTTATTTTGGCCAATGGCGCTCACCACTGTGTGTAGAGCTTGTGTTTAACTGGAATGCATTGCATGTTGTGGGAGTGGAACACTAGCTGCCATTGACAAAATCGAGGCAAGCCGTGCTAATACTGCTGACAGTGATGTTCTTAAAGAGGGCTGAGCTTTCTGTTGCATGCATTACACTGACCCTCTACTTTCTTTCCTTTCCTTTTTTTCCTGTGCCATGCTTGCTGGGTAGCAAATGGAATCTCTTGCAGTAAGTCAAAAGTTCTTTCATACTCTTTGTCCATTAAACTATGGACCCTGAACGAACCCTGATTTTACTGTTACTGTTATATCTCTTAGCATGTTGTCCCTTTTCAATTTCTGTTTATTTGATTTCATCAATTATTAGAAACTTTCCATTTATGAGTAGCATTCTGAGTTGTTTTCCATGCAAAGATGACACCCTAAGTTGCTATGAATTTTGATATTGTCCGGGAGTCATTTAGAATAAATACATATTACATGTAAATGTATAATATATGTATGTGTAATAACATTATTTGAAGCTTGTGCACCTCACAAGTCCTAATTAAGGTTTTACACTGAGTTAAATTGCAAAGCTGTCTCTGCTGAATTATAGAAGGCCATTAAGCTTTTTTTTCTATTTCACAGAATCATTTTAAAGATTCTGCTAAATAGGATTTTATTTTTTAATTAGTTTTTTGTTACCAATTACACATAATAACAAATTTTCACATAAGTTTTCCTAAGTTATATGATCCAAATTGTCTCCCTCCCCCATCCCAGAGCTAGCAAGCAATTCAATCTGAGTTACAAATGTATTATCATGCAAAACATATTTTCATATTATTCATTTTTGTAAGTGAATAATCATATAAAACCAAAACCCAGAATAAGGATTACAAATACGTTTTAAAATTCTACTAAATAGAATGAAATTTTAAAATTATACCAAATAAAATTCATTCCTTTATAAATCAGCTGTTAAAAGTTTTCTATAAAGAAAAGTTTGTTGAAGGATGCTAAAAGAATGTACTTTTTAAACCAGTGGTGTCAAACTCAAAAACAGGGACCACCAAACTATACATAAGGATCATTGCAGGCTGCATATTGACTTAGAAAACAACATATTAATATTATCTGTGTTTTATTATGCTTTCGGTTATTTTGTTAAATATTTCCCACATCTGGTTCAGCAGCACTGGGAGTGTTTTAAGCAGCCTATGGTTTGACACCTTTGCTTTAAACAATGACAACTCCAGTTTGGGCTAGTGACACTAGCCACTCCACAGAGGTCAATTGAATCATATTTTCTTTCCTAAATCAAAAAAGTAATCCAACTTCATTCAGCTCAGATATATATCTATAGCTTTATGACATATTACTCAGTTTTTAAATGAGCTAAGATTGTGTTATTTAATAATCACAATAGTGAGCACATTTTCTTCCCCAGTCTTTATTTTAAATCTTATCAGACTGATTTGGGGGGAAGAGGAAATGCAGTAGCTTATATGTAAACAAAGAGCTCAATTCTAGTAACTGGGTCCATAATTCTCCCTCCTTTGGGATATGTTAGCATCTGGAGCAAAAAAAAAAAAAAAAAATGAAATGTCCTACACTGTTTTTATTTAATCCTGATTAAGTAAAGGTAAACATTGGGTGGTTTTGATTACCACAGTTCGAATCCACTTGCCATATGTGTGTCAATTCAAATTCAATTCAAAAAACAATTATTAAGTGCTACTGCATACCAAATACCAATTTCTGGGAGGTAACTCCCATCACTTTGAGTAATCTTTCCAATCAAGTTTACTCAGCAGACCAATACTTGAAGTATCACTGCCAGGTTTTAAAGGAAATAACTATTTTTTTTTTAAAGAACAAATTCAAAGAGAGACTTAATGGCATAATTCTCTTAAGTGTAAAAGGTATTGACTCCTTTTCCCTAAAAGACATATGTTAGTTATTCTGATTTCAAAGAAAAAAATTTTTTTAATTCCAGTTATCCATTTCAGTGGAGCTCAGTGGCAAATTCCTGCAATTACTTCAAAATTTACTTTCCATATAAAAAACTTTGTCAGGGGACAGCTGCGGGAACCCAGCGGGTAGAGAGCCAAGCCTAGAGAGAGAAAGTCCTGGTTTCAAATCTGGCCTCAGACACTTCCTAGCTGTGTGACCCTGGGCAAGTCACTTCATCCCCATTGCCTAGCCCTTACCACTCTTCTGCCTTGGAACCAATACACAGTATTTGTCTTCTTCCTATAAAGCATTTTTAAAAAACACTCCCTTTGACTATTATTGTGTCTGTCTTCCCTCCATAAACCTACTTTTGCTCTTTTGAAAACATTTTTATTGACTATAAAATGTGTGTGATCTTTATAAAAATGTGTTTTTTATTGTCTTTGTGTGCTCTGTCCTTACTAGTAGTTTTAAATAATTTAGTGAGGCTAGCTAGCCTGGGATTCTGTTTATGTAATTTAATGCTAAAGTCACCTACCCAGAGCAGCTCAATGTTTTTTCCCTTTCAAAATACACTTCTATTAAAAGTATTTTTAAGTTTAAAAAACAGATTAGGATAATATAAAATTCTGATCATTGTGAAGCTATAAGTTTTAGGCATTTTTTTGGCAAACAGGATAGAACTCCATGTTCCTTTTTACTAGACGTTCCTCAGGGGACCATTGTTATCCCAAGAGTTACCTTATTCTTGTTCACAATGTTAAACTCTACATAGGTATTCCATTCATTGATTGAATCTTTGTTTTAATTTCATTTTGAATTGAAATGGCTAATTATAATTCATTTTTTAAAAAGCTAGAAATTTATGATCCCATAGATTTCACTTGTTATATAAAACTAATTCCAGAAAGGGAAAAAAAAACAACCTGTACTTAAATAATAACATCTTCCCCTGTAAATTCTCTCTTTAGCAATTGGAACTGTGTCAGAGATTATATAAACTACATTTCCAGCTGCTGTTGCTTTTTCAATCCTACTGTAAACTCATTGGCCAGGTGCATGAAGTTAGTTCCATGCCAGAGGTAAGTCCAACTCAATCTTTTCATTCAAGTGATCAACTCTTTTTTGTGTCCCTCCTTCCCATCATCACCCTGTCCCCGTGACACTATGAGATTTCATTCATTCACACGTAATTATTTCCCTCAAACTCAGTATGCTAAAATAAATCCTTCATTTGTTTCTGTCCTCATAAGAAAAGGTTCTTGTGTACCTTTTTCTTTGTAGGCATTTGGAGAGTCATTAACAGGTTTTAGAAGGACATATTATGAACAGAACATGATGGCATTGTTCATCTAAGGGGAGACAATACTATTGCTCTTCTTAATCCTAAGAAAGGGTTAATCACTCTCAAGCTTTGATAAATTTAATAGGAGAACAAAGAAAATATCATTCCCTTAATGAGACAAAAAGGCGACATATATGTTTGCTTAGTCAGCTTTTAAAGATCCCTGCCCCCTCACTTAGGAACAATTTACATTGAATTCCAGACTATGGAATTATGATTTTAAAGAGTAAAAATTTTAAACATTTTAAATAGTAAAAATTCAGATTATTATAAATTTGAAAATATTACCTTTAATGAGGCCAGCACTGTCAGAGAAATGAAGATTCCTTCTAACCTTTGTGGCCCTTCAGGACCGAAAAGAGAAAGAGAGGATACTCTTTCACCTGGTGGGTGAGCTCAGCCTATCACTGACTTGGGAAAATGATGGTGTTACTGCCTCCAAAGTGAACTTCTAGAAATCATCTAAAAGTTAGATCATTAGAGCAATGAACTATGGTTATATACCAATTATCCAAAAATTATTGAAAGGAATGAATAAAATTTAATGTTTTGTACAAAACTGAACAGTTTCATTCAATTAAAAAATGCACTCTATTCCCTTCCCTGTTTGGTCATTCTCTGCAAGATAGTTTATATAGAACATATTCAATCTTATAAACTTTGGCTTTTCTCAGTTGACTTTCCAATGATCCAATATAAAGGAAAGTGATATTACTTTTTTCTCTCCTAAATAGGACAAGCTAAGATTTGTTCTTCTCCCTAGCATTTGGTTTTTCTGATTATGGAACAGGATTGAGTCTTTACCCAGAAACTGAAGGAAATGCCCCAAATCAATGCTAAATTTTATATAGTAAAAAGAACAATTCAGTTTCTTTTAAATTTTATTTTACTGTAATAGGAAGGCAACTAGTATTTAGTAAGGGAAAATATTGCTTTTCCAATTTCAAAAAGGAAACTATAGAGAAGCAGAATACTTTTGAATCTTAATTTAAAAGAATCTGTTAAATGTATCAGTAAATAGATTTTTAAAGAACATGTAAAAGTCTCTTCTGACAATATTTTTTAACAGACAGGACCAAATTATCCAAGTGAATGAGGAAAATGTTATTAAGCTTGAAAGATAAAAGATAGTAAATTTTGCCAGAATGATGAACTTTCCTTTATAGAAATAGCCACAATCATCTTAAATTGTTATTTTTTTTTTAAAAAAAAAACACTTATTTTCACAAGTCTCTTTTTCTGGAATACTCTCAAATTCTAATTAAAAAGAGGTCTTCTTGTCCTATTACACTTTTTCATTACTAAAAAGAAGCAAAGGTTCTTTTGTCTTGGTTAGTATCTCCCCAAGAGCCAGAGAATTGAGTCTCTCCCATTTAGGAGAAAAAAACCCTGTGAGACATCTAAAACGCAATCCCAATTTGAGACTTTCCCTATTTGCTTCATCTCCTATAGAAATATTATAAATCTCTCTTTTGTGATGTAGAATAGTGATAAAGAAGAGAAGCATAAGTCTTCCAGATATGCTTCTACCTCTTGGGAAGTCAATATGAAAATGGAGAAAGTGACAATAAAGTTTTAAGGAGGTGATATATGATAAATGAGAAAGTACTTCTCTGCTGACACAGCACACAATAAAACATGGCCACCTCTATACATATACACACACTGTGTACTGTACAATGTCACTTGTCACTTTGGGGTCACTGAGATTCATTTTGCTCAACTATATATACAAGGAACACAAATGTAAAAGTAAATCTTTGTCCCAAGATGTAAATGTCCAGTCTGCACCTATTGTGGCCTCTATTCTTTTTCTTTCACAGCTATTGAATATGTCCAGAGAACTCAGTGACTTAAAGAAAAACCTGAAGGATGCAACAGCTGCCATTGCAATGGATCCCCTCTACATAGAGTCCTCCTGGCCTGAGCCTACTTTCAGTTCCACAGAAGCAGCCATTCAATCCATGCTAGAATGCCTGAAGAACAATGAACTTGGAAAAGCATTACGGCAAATCCGGGAATGCAGGTGAGTCTTCCCACCTGTGCAATCTCTTATGTGTAGGATGTACATGCAGTTGTTCTGTGTACCCGAGTCCTCACATTGGTGTTTCTAAGGAAACACTTGGGAATTAAATCCATTTGCTATAGGGAACTTTACCATTGCCCTGGCAAAAACAGAACCGTTTTGTGTAAAGGGAATCTGGGACCCAGGCAAGCAGCATGGAAAAGTACGAAGAGGGCTGGAATTGGATGGAGTAGAAAAGACCTGTAATTCAGATCCCACATTAGACACCGACTTATGTTAACCTGAGCAAAGAAACTACTTTACCTCTCTGGATCTCAAGTTTCTTCCTCTGTAAACTGAAGGGGTTACATTTGATGTCCTTGAAGGTCCCTTCTAGCTCTCAATATATGATTCTGTGAGGGGCAGTGGATTATTTAGGGTCACTCAGTTTAGAAGTGACCGAGTCTAGTCTAAATACAACCCCAGCTCTCTTACCGCTAGGTCTCACAGCCAGAAAAAGAGAGAGAGGAAAGAAAAGTAAACAGACCTTGATCTTTAGAAATCTATCTTGATGATTTTGTTGGTCACTGAATAAACTCATCTTTTTT
Organism: Gracilinanus agilis; assembly: GCF_016433145.1. Taxonomy (NCBI): domain Eukaryota; kingdom Metazoa; phylum Chordata; class Mammalia; order Didelphimorphia; family Didelphidae; genus Gracilinanus; species Gracilinanus agilis. The sequence goes on along the minus strand of NC_058132.1, from coordinate 134,467,296 downwards.
ATATGACACAACTAAAATAGTGAAATGATTGAAAACACATGCCTTGTAATTCAGTTACAGATTGGACTAAATGACTTCTGATATCCCTGCCAACTCTGAGATTTTATGATTCTTTGAAAATTAATGTTTAATTTTCTTTTTCCACCTCCCAATATTTTATAATATTATGTTCAATATGCAGTATGGACACAGTGATTAAACCTCTGTACCTAACTGGGTCCAAAGGAGAATTTTTACTGTCAGTCAGCAATAATCTTTTACCAAAAACATGAATGAATGCATACTATGATTCAATCCCTCCAAAATTTGCAAGCAATGTTGAGGAAACACATACTGTACTTCTCTCTCCCTGCAGGAGTTTGTGGCCCAATGACATCTTTGGGAGCAGCTCTGATGATGAGGTTCAGACACTACTGAACATTTACTTCCGACATCAAACACTGGGACAAACTGGTACTTATGCACTAGTGGGATCCAATCAGAGCCTTACAGAAATCTGCACCAAGCTGATGGAGCTCAACATCGAGATCCGGGACATGATTCGAAGGGCTCAGAGCTACCGAGTCCTCACAACTTTTCTCCCAGATTCCAGTGTTTCAGGCACAAGTCTCTGACAGGAGTCTTCCGTCCTCCATTGGTTCCAAGCTGGGAGTGCTGCCATGCTGGAGTGATGTCATCCAGTGTCTTTTCGGTCTTCAGAAGACTTGGTCAGGCTGTCCTCCCTCTTGTTACCTGTAGGACTTTTTCTACAAAGAGGTGGGCGGAACTTCCAATGTGTAGCAATACTGTCAGGACAAAGGTAGCCTAGAACACGCCGGACCATCTCAAGTCTCTGCGCTGTGTGGCACAAACACGTTAGCATTTCACTGAGCAACCACAATTCACTACTGAAGGAGGTGACTTCCATTGCATACCAAAGCCGACGACACTGAACAATACCTTCCTTTCTAGAAACTTGTTTTAGATTGGCAAAAGTGCAATGTTTCCTTACTAATTTTTTTTTGTATCCTTAAACTTGTACATTATTTCCCTATATTTTTCTTTTTTTTTTTTTTTTCCTTTTCTGAGGGGAGGAGAAGGAAAAAGGGGCAGGCAAGATGAAGCTGGCCACTGGAAACAGAGTCAGTTGGTCAAAAGCTGAGCGCCTGTGTATATGAAAACAAACTGTAAATGGACTACAATTTAACATACACTGTAATTTGAATACGATTACTGTATCTAAAATGAGCTGCTATGAAGTACATTTCTTAAATGTTGCTAGGCTACTGTCTCTGAAGGTACTGGATTGCTTTGCGGAGGTCTGTTATTAGGACCCAAATACCAGAAATGGTATAGGTAGATTTTTTTTTTAAGGATCTTGGCTGCTTTTTCCTAGAGGGTTGCTTTTATGAACATATTTATACTACAAATGAAAAAAAAAAAGATGGTTGTTAATTTGAATTAACTTTGACATTTTGTAGAACAAAGTTAAATTCATACACATTAACAGTCTATATCGCCTAACCTGTCACGCATGCATATTTTAATTTAATGTCCACTTGGATAACAGAATATAGAACTATCAAGTTGAAGTGCAAGTCCTCACTTAAAGTTTCTTAGATGATATTTTATTTGTAATATATATATATATAAACCCATTCTTATAAGTTCCCCCCTCACAATTAATGCTGTCCAGTGTTAAAATGTGGGCGTGTAAACCTGTTGCACATCAGAAACACTTTTATTCAGATGTGATCTATGTAACTTATTCACTCTGTAAATACACTTGCAGGTTTTGTGAAGTAACTCGGGTTGACATTTTGTTCTGTACGTCCGTTGAACTAAAAGATAAAAAGGCATGTGGTAGCAATGTATTTTAATGCTGATTAATGAAGACATTTATCTTTGGCCAAATTTATCCTTCTGCAAGAAGGAGCAGCAACCTAGCTTGTTTCAAGAGCAAAACCACAACTATAATACCTTCCTATATTCCTGAACTATATGTATCATATATAGGTTCCTTAAGTGGACCTTTGAATTTGAAAGATAAACTATCTAGCAAATTGACGACTTGGCATTCTGGCTTATAAATGAATCTACTGGAAGTTTGACTAACAGAAATCATGCTCCCCAGAGACTTGAGGTGGGAGGCGAGATGGGACAATAATACCAACTTCCCAAAACTTCAGAGGCACAAAAGTTTTTCACAAGTTGTAAGAGTGGTAAAGAAAAAAAAATATCCTTTTCCCCCTTGGGATGATACTTCTTTCACTTTCAGACTATTCCCCTGAGGCATCTTAATGAGTGAACCTTAGGTACCAAGTATGAAGACCAAGGGAAACAGGAGGATCAGATGCATCTTTCACTTTCCTTTAGCAAACTCACATAAACTTTAGGCTTTCCTCTAACAAAAAATACTCTTCTCTAGCTTAGGAGGACTCTGAGGTAGCACAGAAAACACTGAGAGAAGAAAAATCTTTGAACTTTTCAGTTCTAAATGACCTTTGCAGTAGCTTCCAAATCAGGATTCCAAGTCATCCCCACTCTACAATCCAGGAGGAGAGATAAGATGACAACAAAAAGTAGTATTAAAGTGCTAAATTATATACCATGCTGAAATTACTATAAAATTATATACCATGCTGAAATTACTATAGGAGTTCATCCACTGGAGAAGAAAAATCAGTTAGGGCTTACGTGAGTCAAGGATGATTTCATAAAAGAATGAGATTTGAAATGGGATTTGAAAGATGGGTTGCAATGAGAATATGACCAGAAGCAACAGAAGTGACAATGAACATGACATCAAAGGAGTATACAAGATATCAGAGATGGGAGCAAGGAAATGAGAGAATAGGCAATGAACATTTATAAAGTTCCTACTATGCTACCACAGCAAGCATTGCGCTAAGTTCTAAGCATACAAATATGAAAAAGAATAACAGTTTTTGGAGAAACTATATGGGGCTCAGTGGATCAAGTCAGGCCTAGAGATGAGAGGTACTGGGTTCAAATCTTACCTCAATTACTTCCTAGTTCCGTGACCCTAGGCAAGTCACTTAACACCCATTACATAGCCTTTGTCTCTCTTCTGCCTTGGAACCATAAAGTATTGATTCTAAGATAGAAGGTAATGGTTTTAAAAAAAAAAAAAAGGACGGTCCCTGCACTCAAGGAGCTTTTGCTCTAATGGGAAAGACAACACAAAAAAGGAAGCTTGTGTGGGATGGGAGGTGGAGAGAGGTACTGGCATGGGCCATGATGGAGAAATCCAAAGGAGTAAAGCCTGTGGGAAATGAAATGAACTAGATCATTAAAGTCCAGGTAGGGAGGCAGAAAGGGAAAAAAGCATTTTTACCAGGCACTGCATTAAGCACTTTACAGATATTTCACTGATCTTCACAACAACCTTGAGGGGTAAGGTACTCTTGTTATCCCCATTTTACAACTGAGGAAACAGAGGTTAAGTGAATTGTCCAGGATCACAAAGCTAATTAGTAGGGTAGGATTTGAACTCAGATCTTCCTGACTCCAAACACAAGGTTCTAGCCAGTGTGCTTCTCAGTAACCTCTTAAATCCAAGTCTAAAGTCCAAGTCTAAGACCCAAATCTTCTGTCTCTAGAAGCTAAGGTTCTTTATATTCTACCATGCTCTTTCCAATTAAGTTCAAAGCTTAGAATGGCAAATTTAGGAATCATGAATATAGACACAATAAATAAAGACACTAAGAACAGTTTAATTAGAGCACAAAGAGGAAAGGACAGAGGGCAAAGGAGAGCCTAGAGGAACATTTAGAAAAAGAAGAAATGTAGAACACTATAGAAGTCAACAAAAAAAGGTCTAAGACACCAGAAAAATTCATTTGTCAGCTAGGGAGGCAGGTGTTTTGCTTGTAGAGCACTGGATTCTATTGCTTCTCTTTTGTTCAAGTTCTCACCTCCAGCGGGCTAAGGCAAAGTTTAAGAAGTTCATGAATTCACCCACTGAGATATTCTCTTTAGCCAGGCACCCTCAGCGACAAACTAGGAAAGAGCAATTCAGGGTTGAATTCAGAATTCATTATACACTTCAATAGGAAGCTGACCTTGGCAGAACTGATTAGAGATAAAATATAATTAAATGGTGGAGAATTATAAAAAAAATAACAAAATGAAGATGGATTTTTTTCCCCGAGATAGTTTTATGATTTGTGTTTGACTGTTTTCTGCCTACTCATAAAACTTTGTTAGGGTTTCTTCTTGCAGAAATGCTAGCCTGGAACCCACTTACTAGGAAGCCTAAGGACACAATCTGAAATGCTAAACATTTGGTATTGATTGTCTGAGTCTGCCTTGATGTCATGCCAACCTTCCTCTCAGCTGAAGAAAAACTAGAATATCAAGAGACTAGAGGCCCAAAGGTAGATCATCACCATCACCAATAGGACCTCATCTGTCAACAGCTCAGGAGTCACCATGGTCCTCTTTTTAGTTTCTCCTGTCCCATTAAAAAGGCTAATTAATATTGTCATATTGTGCCTGGTGTAAGCTAAACCCCACAGAAAAGAAACCTTAGTAAATTCAGGATTCAAAAGCTTGAAGAGATGCTAAATAGCAGCTTAATGGTTAGTCATATTAGTTGAAAGCAGAGGCCAATATTATCCCGTAGAACCCCTGATAAATCTTAAGAATCAAAGGGTAGGATGTTCTCCTCTGTAAGTGCAGTCTGTCACTCAGAAATAGCCTTGGTCAAGGGTTTAGAGCAAGTTGATCTACATTTTTAGCTAATCAGATGAGCCAAGCTCCATCCTTTGAAAGGGTTAAGTACATTGTCCCACTTGCAGAAACTAGAATGGAGCACGTGCATCAAATGAAAGGGCAGCCTCCATGCTCATTTTTCTACTCCAGCCTCATTATGTAGTATAGAGGCACTTTTATGCTAAATCTATTTTGACTGACCATAAGAAGGTGAGTGGCTAAACTTTACCGTAGTCTTCTCAGCTTCATCCAGAGATCCATTATCCATTTTTCTAATAGATATTTCTGTAGCTGCTCTTGTCACAATTAAGTCTTAAAACCTGCCTTCCATGTGGCAACCTTCTACTAACAGCCCAAAAAAGCAGATATATGCCATAGTACATACCCAGAGTATACCAGATTGCAAGGAAATTTGTTTCTTGCCTTACTGGGGTACAAAGACTATAAACTCAATCAACAGTAGCTTTCAACACTATCATGGATATAACATTCCCCATAATCTTGTACTTCACTGATTGTGCCCCATGATCACCACACTGAACATGCCTTTGCCATGAATTTTATATGAGTCAGTTTTATTCTATTTATACTATTCAATCATCATGTTACAATTTTTACAAAAAGTACAAAAGCCTAATCCATTTTCCAATGCCAGGTCAAAGCCAAGTTACAAAAGAAGAGACAAAAATACAACCAAAGGAACTGCAGGACCCTGCCGGCAGTCCTACTGCTCTTCAGACAATGTACTTAAAGCTGTAAATATTATCACAGGAGAGTCTCTTGTCTTTGCATCGGCCACAAAGTTCCTGTCGGTGAGGCCTCTTTAAGTCAATGTGTCTTTTCTTCTGAGGACAGGAGCATCGAGACTTTGAACAAGTCTTTAAGGAAAAAGAACATTTCCTTCAGTTGAAGAAAAAAAATAACTAAAATGATCCCAAAGCACCATCAGTGATACCTCTCCCACATCTAATCTCCATCTAGCTTTTATTTCTATAATTGGTTATAGGTCAAATGGAGCCAAAATCTGTGTATTCAAATTCCATACTTTTTGTGGGAAAGATGTTCTGTGAGAAACCATATCAAGAAGAAATAAACTTGGAGGTGAAGAGGGGCAAATTTGATCTTGAGTTTTTTAGAGATCCTAGTTACTTAGTTTTGCTTTTTTTTATGATGATAACAGCTAGCATTTATATAGTGTTTTAAAGTTTGCAAAGTGTTTCACAAATACTGTTTCATCTCTTCCTCACAACCCTGGGAGGTAGATGCTATTACTATTTTTTTACACATTTTACAGATGAGGAAATCGGGTCTGAGAGAGATCAAGTGACTTGCTCATGGTCACCCAGCCGATAAGTGTTTGATGTTGAATTTGAGCTCCGATCTTCCTGACTCCAGGCCCAGTGCTCTATCTACTGCACCACTTAGCTGCCATGATACCATGATTATACAAACAGTCACAGAACACAAGAACAAGATTTCAGGATTCCTATTTCATTTAACACCAATTTGACCCATAGAAGTATTGGGGCTATAACTAATTCTGAGAATCGCATGTCAAAAAGAAGTGGGCAACCTAGAACAGAATTTAGAGGAAGAAATCACAAAAAGATGACAACTCTATCTGCAATAAGATTTAATGAAATTGGGACTTAATCTGAAAATACTAAAAACAGCAATATGTAAAGCACAGTGCCTAGCACTAGTAGGAACCTGACAAATGCTTTTTGGTTCATTTCAGTGGTTTACCAACAACTCTATGCTAGCTCAACCTGGTATAGAAGAGAAATGGAAGGCACTTTAAAATGAGAGGCTTAAGCTGGCAAGACTCTTTAGAAGTGTTCAAACATGAGACAGTCATCAAAAATATTATATAAAATCATCTTCTCTGATTAAATGATCTTTTTTTAAATTTTAAACACCTTTTAAAATGGTTTGAACAGGGTATTTTGCACATTTGGGGGACAGGTTTAATTCTAGTCCTGTGAATTTATGATTACATCTTAATGTCTCCTGATCCTTGTAAACAAAATTCTGGCTTACCTGGCACTGGATCCCTTCCACTCGGTAAGGGTTAAAGCTCTTTTGGCACTTGCGACAGAGTTGTTTAAAATAAACCTGAAGAAAGATGTGGCATTTATAAAGTATACAGATCCCAGTTTCCCCGTTCTTAATCCAGATAAAACTGACCCAATTATATTATCTACAAAGGACAAAAATGAAGGCAAACTTTAATTTAGTGTTCGTGTGCACCTAGATCTCAAGGTCAGGATTAGATCCCTACTGATCTGTCTGTACAAGCCCCAGAACAATCACTTTGCCTTCTTCCTTTTCTTTCTGCCAGGAAAGCAGCATTTGGAGCAACACCATTACAATGGTGTTCATTCTCACTGCCCCATCTGGTGGCCTAAGAGAAAATTTCTTGATTCCTTAAGAAAGTGATTCTAGACATAAAATCAAAAAAAAGTCCATCTTGCCTAACAAAGGACCATGGATCTCAGACTTCACAGGACATCTAGCCCAATCCCCTCATTTTGTAGATACGGAAACTTAGGCTCCAGTGAGATTCAGTGACTTGCCCAAGTCACAGGGACTGAAGCATCAGAGGCAAGATTTGAATCCAGGTCCTTTGACTCCAGAGACCATGCCTCTTCTACTGTACCAGAGGCAGAAAAGACAAAGAATATCAAGTTAGGCTAATAAAATTCAACATGAGACTATCCACTGGCATATATATGCATAAATGTATATACATATTTATTAGAGAAAGAGAGGGAGGCCTGATATACATAGAGAGAGTACACTAATGACCAATACTTGGTTAGTGGTTATCCTTCTTACTGGAAGAGGACCAAAATGGCACTGCTCTGTCAGGGTCAATATACAGTGTGCCAAACTGTGGCTGAATATACCAAAATAAGCTCTACTATAGATTGGACACAAATCGCCCATTTGGACATTTAGGATAGAGATTAAATTTGCATTTAAGGGGGCAGGTTGGTGGTTCAGTAGACCGAGAGCCAGGCCCAGAGGCAAGAGGTCCTGGGTTCAAATCTGCCCTCAGATACTTCCTAGCTATATGACCTTGGGCAAGTCATTAACCTCCTTACTGCTCATCTACCTTGGAACCAATACACAGTATTGATTCCAAGACAGGAGTAAAGGGTTTGTTATTGGTTTGTTGTTTTTTTTTTGGGGGGGGGTTGCATACAAAAGGGATAAACAAACAACAAATTTATAAGCTGTGATATTATCTGCATCTTGGGATCACTTTTTAAAGTTAAGTTTGATGTCTTTGTAGGGAATCAGAAAAGCACAACTGACCTGGATTCCCAGGTGCTAAATTCTAAAAGGATTAAGTATCATTATAATTAGCATCAGCTTGATAAAGGACAGACACTATTTGTGGGAATACTTCCAATGAGAGGGAAATTGCCAGGCCAGTAACCAACTATTCTACTTTGGGACAATCTAACCTTTAGGAAGTTTCTCCCAATAGCAGACTCACTGGGGCCATTCAGAAACAGGTCTCTTCCATATGTTAGGCCTAAGAACTGATATTTCCCCTGAGTCATCTCTAGACTAGGGGCCCTTTGTTCCTCAACAGATCACAGAGAACAGCCCTGAGGCCTCTAACCATCCTGGTTGCCTTCCTCTTCATAACCTTTAGCTTACCAATTTCCTTCCTAAACCTAAACTGTGGTGTTCAAAACCAAACACAGTATTCCAGAAGCAATCTAACCGTGGTCAAGAAAAGAGGGTTTTTTTGTTTTCTGAAGTTTAAGCCACTGCTTTTGTTAGTGTGGGAAATTCCTCTAGAGAAATTTCCAAAAGAAGAATTCCCTCTCCCAATGCTGGTGCTCAGCAAATTTGATGACTTCAAGAATTGTCTGGGACACTGAGATAAATCAACTAACTTGCCCACTGCCACACAGCCAGTTAAAGTCATAGATGGGACCTGGACTCTGATCTACCTGACTCTGAAGCAGATTCTTTGTCTCCTAGTCCACATTACCACACCTCCTTATTCTTGGAAAAGGTCCCTGTACATGCATTAGGTTTTTTTGGCTGCTATATCACACTACTGACTAATGTTGAGTTTATAATCCTTTCAAAGACACAGAACTTTTAGGGACAAATTATAGTTTAATCATGCCTCCTTTATTCTGTACTTGTGAAATTTGTGTTCAGATTTTATTTTTATCTAACTGTAAGACTTTATAATTATTCCTGTTGAATTTGAACTCATTAGTTCAACCCAACTCTCTAGCCTGTCCCTGGACCTTAGTAGGCATGACCTTTCCTTGGCATATCAAGTAACACTCAAAGCAGCACAAGAAAGTGCCTAATCCCTGGCTCTCAGAGTGCTTCTATGTGGATGGAGAGTCAAGATACCAACCTTGTATGCATTTCTCCCTTTTAGTCCTTAGGATTAATAGACCAAGAAATATTTTCCCCTTAGGAGCCAGAAGAAAAATGTTTCTTCTACTTATTCTTGTCACTTACCTTATTACTCCCAGAAATACACCAGACATAAGCACTCTCCCACCTGGTCTTGCAGTCTTTACAGTGAAAGTAGCCGTATTTCTGTTCCAAAAACTGCAATGTAAGGGGAAAAAAACACATGACTGCCCACAAGATACAAATATTCCCTCAGTTTTTAGAATCTTGCAAAATTTAAAGTTCTCTCAACTTTTTATCATTAGGTTCTGTTCCTAAGCAATAGGATTTTCTAGGGTTTGCTAAAATGTCCTGGATTCTTTTAAGTATTCTAAACACCAATCACATGACACTTTATTCGCTGCTGGGCTTCAATTTTCTCATCTGTAACTGAATAAAGTTGAGTTAAATGATCTTTAAGGTGCCTCCTTAGCTCTGGTATTCTATATTTCTATAAGCATTACATGGTGCCTTTGAATACCAAAAAATCTTAAGACTAGAAGGGACTTCAGGGGTCAGTTCATGTAACACAGAACAGAAAAAATGACTCCTTCTCCAAAAGCCTTCAACAGTCATCCAACCTCTCCTCTGAAGATCTGCAATGGCTAGGGAACTCAGTACTTAGCCAAGGCAGCCCTCATTCCAATTTGGTACAACTACAATTGTCAAGAAGTCTGTCCTCATAGAAAGAACAAAAATCTGCCTCCCTGCCATATCCACCCATTGGACCAGTTTGGCCTCTGTGGCCAAGAGAAAAAAGCTTCATATCTCTGCCACATGTTAATCCTTTATATAGTTTAAACTAGTTCTCATTCTCTCTCCCAATAGTCTCTTTTTCAGGCTAAATAAACATTCATTTTCTTCAACCATTCTAAATCCCTCATCATTCTCCTACTAGTTGCATTTCTAGGCTTTGACTTATCTATATCTCTCCTAAAATGAACTAGCCATTGGCCAGGACAGTCCATAAGGGGGCTATGACTTCCATTTATTCTGAACACTGCAGTTCTCCTTTAAAGTCCTAATCTAATACCTCATCAGGCTAGAGCTTATTGTTAAAATTTCTTTTTTTAATGTACTTTTATTTATTTCCCAATTACATTTTTTAAAAATATTTTAGAAACATTTTCCATGGTTACATGATTCTTGTTTTTACTTTCCCCTTAGGTCCCCCAAAACCCCCCATTACATTTTTAATGTATGAGAAAACTGGAAACAATATGGCAAAAAGTAGGCATTGACCTACATCTCCCACCATACAAGACAAAGTCAAAATGGATGCTTGATCTAGAAATAAAAGGTGATATCATTAGCAAATTAGGGGAACAAAGAAAAATTTACCTGTCAGATCTCTGACCAAATAAGCCATAAAAAAAGAAAGAAAAATGAAATGGATAATTTTGATTACATCAAATTAAGGTTTTTGTATAAATGCAACCAAGAATAGAAGGGAAACAATAAATAAATAAATTGAGAAAAAAATTTTAGAGCAAAAAATCTGTCAAAGGATCCCTGTAAAAAAAAAATCTGTCAAAGGTCTCATTTCTCAAATATGTAGAGAACCAAGTCAAATTTATAAGAACACAAGTCATTCCCCAATTGATAAATGGTCAAAAGCTATGAACAGGCCAGTTCTCAGAGGAAGAAATTAAAACTATCTATAATCATGTGAAAAAAATGCTCCAAATCATTACTGATGAGATATCACTTCATACCTATCAGATTGACTAATATGACCAAAAAGGAAAATTATAAATATTAGAGAGGATATGAGAAAATTGAGACACTAATATACTGTTGGTGGATCTGTGAATTAATACAATTGTTCTGGAGGGCAATATGGAACCACACTGAAAGGGCCATAAAACCAGTATATCCTTTGAGCAAGCAATACCACTACTGAGTCTGTATTCCAAAGAGCTCAGAGATAAGGAAAAAGGACCTACATGGACTAAAATATTTTTAGCAATTCTTTTTGTAGTGGCAAAGAAACTGAGGTGGAAACTGAAAGGTTGTCCATCAGTTAGGAAATGACTGAACAAGTTGTTATGAATATGGTTATAATAGAATAATACTATTGTGTCATAAGAAATGATGAACAGGATAGGTTCAGAAAAACCTGGAAAGACTTATATGAATTGATGCAAAGTGATGTGAGTAGAACTAATATTGTTTGATGATCTTAATAAAGAACTAAACTATTGTCAGGAAAACAAGGTTCCAAGATAACTCCAAGGGACTCATGATAAAAAATGCTATCCACAGTCAAAGAAGGAATTGTCAGGGAGCGGCTTGGTGGCTCAATGGATTGAGAGCCAGGCCCAGAGCAGGAGGTCCTAAGTTGAAATCTGGCCTTAGACACTTCATAGCTGTGTGAACCTGTGCAAATCACTTAACCCCACTGCCTAGCCCTCACCACTCTTCTGCATTGGAACCAATACATAGTATTGGTTGACTCTAAGTATAAGATGCAAGGTGAGGGTTTAAAAAAAAAAAAAAGAAGAAGGAATTGTCAGAATCTGACTGCAAATCAAAGTAAGCTATCTTTCACTTGATTTCCTTCTTGAGTTTTTTTTTTTTTTTGTATCTGTAATGTGGGGAATATGGAAATATGTATTGCATGAAAGCACTGGTATAACCTCTATCAGACTATTGCCTTGGAGAAAGGAGGGGGAAGGAGAGAATATGAATTTCAAAATGCCAGAAAAATTCTTTCTACGTGTAATTGAAAAAATAAAAGTTTAAAATTTTTTAGCATTCATTTTTTTAAACTTTGAGTTCCAAAGTCTCTCCCTCTCTCCTGCCCCTCCTTCACTCCTTGAGAAAGCAAGCAATTATTACACATGTTAAGTCATGCAAAATATATTTCCATATCAGTCATGTTGAAAAAAATACACAAAAACAAAAAAATAAAGTTTAAAAAGAGTATGCTTCAATACATACACAGAGTTCATTGGTTTTCTCTAGAGGTAGATAGCATCTTTCATCATGGATCCTTTGGAAAGGTCTTCGGTGGTTGTCTTGAGCAGAACAGCCAAGTCTTTCACAAGTAAACATCCTTACAATATGGCTGTTGCTGTATATAATGTTCTCCTCTTTTTGTTCACTTCACTTTGCATGTAAGACTTCCGAGGTTTTTCTCAAGTTCTCTTGCTCACCATTTCTTACAGCACAATGGTATTCCATCACTGATTGTTAAATTTTTCAATGTGAGGATTTATATCTCAGAAATTGGTAAATGCTAGTCATTTGCAAAGTCAGTAACGCTGCTGGCTTAAAAGGAGACGATTCCGAACCATATAACTAAGAATACCTGTCTCAATTGTAAACGCTTTGGAGTCCAGACATTCAAACCATGAGGTAAGAAACTGTGGGTCATCACTAATACTGACTGGGTTCAATTAGTTATTAGCTGGACTGGTTGTCCTTTGTACTATAGTCACATTTAAAAGCCTAAGATAGTCACACTACTTCAGTGTTGAGGTGGGGCTCAAGATGCATGGGAAAAAAATCTCTTTCATACCTTATCTAGCACAAGCACTTAAAACACAACCATTAAGGCTTTTTCCAGAGGGGTAGGCTCAGACCCTTACCCTATCACACAGCTAGTGGGTATTGCAATTGGGCAAGGTGGAAACTCAAGTTTTCTCTCTCTGCTCCAGGTCTAGAGCTCTCCCTACTGTTCTAGGGACCTCTCCACATAAGCATTTAAAGCCAAAGGCTGACTTGAACTTGAAACTAGTCTTATTGGTATTTATAGTATCATAGATTCAGAAATTTAAAAGATCTTAGAGGTCATGTAGCACACACACACACATATTTTACAGAAAAGGAAAATGAGACCCGGAAAGTTAAAATGGTGTGCTGTCACCTTCCTGGGAAAAGAGCCGGTTTCTATTAAGTGCATTCACTAAATAATTTTAAAATGCATATTACCTTCTCTCTTCTTCTTTCAAAAAAAAAAGAGATGTTTGCACAGAGTTTTTCACAGAGCATTGGGAATTGTGAGGGGACGGAGCTGGTGGAATCAGTGGCAAAGAAAAAATTGTAGAGGGGAGCGTGGAAGATTAGCACGAGGAGCTCACCTGGAAAGTGGGCTTCTTGAGGAGAGTGGTTCCCTCCTGATGCTCTACCTCCCCATCCTGGGTCTCTTGCTCCGGGGAAGCAGCCAATCCAGCCCCCTCCTCCAGGGACTTCTCTGCCAACAGCTGTGGCTGTTCCTCCGCCTCCCTGTTCCCTTCTGACTCAGGTGAAGAGGGCGGCTGAGGGCTGGACTCAAACCCCCCGAAGGACACCTTCTCTTTGCCCTGGCCTTCTTGCTTGCCCAGGCGGATTAGGAGCCCTCGACCAAGCACCGGGGAATAGAAGCCCCTCGTGGGGGGGCCAGCGTTGCTGCTGCCTTCGCTGGCGTAGCTGCTACGCAGGGTCCGCGGCCCAAGCGAGCACTGGATGAACTTATCGGTCCGCGGACTCACCTGCACCCCTATGTCTTTGGTATTCGCTTTGCACAGCCGTAGACTCATGTTGGGGTTCACCTGGGACAAGATGGCCTTGAGTTGCGCCCTCTTGTAATTGTCTAGGTAGTCGGCCGGGTTGGCGGGCACCTGCCCGGGGCCCACCAGGAAAGCCGGGGGGCCGGGCTGCTTCTGCTTGGGGTGGCCGGGCCTGTTCAAAGCCAGTGGGTTTCCATACCCCTGATACACGCTATAGGGGAAACAAACAAATCGCTCCATGGCCCTGCTAGCTCCCTCCCTAGGCAGGGCATCCAAGGCCGGGGGCTGTTACTCTTTGTTTTTTCTCAGTTCTTCCACACCTCCTACCACATCCAAACCTTCCTTCTCTCAATTAAGTCTCCTCCAGTCCACCAGCTTCTCCATTTATCACGAGATTGTGACAGGAGCTGCTCCCTATTACCTTGATTGAAACAGGAACTAGGCAATGGCCACTGTGCTAATTGCCACCTGGTTTTCCACCATTGGGCCCCAGGCAAGCTGTCTCCTTCCAGGCGAGCTGGATTTCGCTTCCATCCCCATCTTGGCCAACCCCATTTTCCTGCCCATTCCGGTGCCTTCCTCCAGGCCCCACCATGGCAGTCTCCATGGTGGGGGGGGGGGGGGGGGGAGGGGGCTGCGTCACCGAGTAACTTAAATCTATATTGTAGCCATTCAAATACTCATCCTTTGCTAGCAATCTAATTTGCCTTCGTGAGCTGGGAGGATATAGATAGCATTGTTGGGACAGAGACCAGCCTGGGGCCTGATAATATGCACATAGATATACTTGACAACAAGGAGTTGTCCAATTCCACAAGTATTGGCTTGTGGATTCACTGTTGCTTAACACATTTCTTGGATGGAGAAGATGGTAGAAATGAGAAAATTATGAGTCAGTATCTGTCTTTGGAAAGATGAGACATATCGCCAGCCTAAGGAGCAGTAGCCAAGAGCCCTGGGCTTGATGTCAGGTATCTGAGTTCTAACCCTACTTCAGATATTTACTAGCTGTGTGACCTTGAACAATCACCTAACCTCTCTGTCTCACTTTCCTAATCTGTAAAAGGGGATAATAAAAACATCTATTTCCTATAGTTGTCCTGAGAATCAAATAAAAGAATATACAAAGTACTTTTTTTGGACATCTTAAAACATTGTATAAGTATTAGCTATTATTACAGTTAGAAAAATCCACATGTATGAAGTAACTAAGTAATAATACTTATTCAGCATTTCAAAGATCCATGATGTCATTGATGTAAACAAGGACACTACCTCTAGTCAGTCAATAGTAGACTGTACCCTAGGGAGCTTAATAAAGAAAGACTAAAGACTGAAGCCCAGCCTGCATAGGAATAAAAACAGGATTAGTTAGGCCCTAACACTGGAGTTTCATAAGTATGAAGGCACAGCTCCTGGGGCCAGGATGTGATTGAGGAGGTTGTGATATGACTCCTACTGGTGCAAGATCTATTACTTGGAGGGTAGAAAGGTGAGTTGTACTGTTGTTGTGGGAAAGTTTGACATTATCTGGTCCAGGAGAATTAAAGAATTACCAAGGGGGCAGCTGGGTGGCTCAGTGGATTGAAAGAGATGTTTCCTATGTTCAAAAATTGGTCACGTGGTATGGGATTGTAGATTTAAGTTCCAGATTAACTTTGGAAACAGAAATAATAACAACAGGAGGAATACATACTACAATTCCAGATACAATAGTAACACCAATAATAACAACAGGGACAACAATAGTAGATACAGTGACAAGGTAAAGGCCAGATGTTGTGACCATGACTGTGCCAAGTTTAGTAGGTCCCCAAGCTTGTCCAAAATGGAAGAATACCTGTCCCAAGGTCCTAGACCTCGTACATTATGAACCGAGGAAGCAGCCTTTGAGAAAGCAGTTGTCGCAAGAAAAGAGAAAGGCAGTGATAATGATGTAGCAAAGGAATGTGAGAAGAACAAAATGGGTGCAGAAGATATTATGAATTATGGGTTGGAGGAGGTAACACAAAGTTACAAAGATATGACTGAGGAAGAGTTGCAAATGGAGGAGGATATAATAGAAATTAAGGAAAGAATTTATGGGAAAGGAAACAGTGATATGGGGTACACTGACAGAAACCAGGCATATCTGCACAAGTTCTTGATAAAAGCTTAAAGAAAGTAGCATTCCTTGATTCTCACTATGGGGGGGACAGAACCATTCTGTAGTAAGACTGTGGATCATTTACATGTACAGCAAAACCAAACAGCAAGGGCAATGAATATAGACAAGTGTTCTGATGGGGATTTCTTGGAAATGGACATTGTCAATAAGGGAGATGGGCTCCTGCAGACCATTGAGAAGGAAAGTGCTGAATTCTCAGACACAGGCACTACCTCTTCTCTATCACCAACTAGGGAAGCTGAAAGGGAAAGTGAAAACTCTAGTAGCTATAATACTAGAGGAATTTTAAAGCTAGATCCTGGAGCTAGGGAATTTGTACCAAGCCTACTTCAGGGTCAAGTGCATGAAGATGTAGCACGCATTCAAGCCTGTGATACTCCAAAGAGAGCTGCCTTTGGAGTAGATTCTGAGTTAATGCATTTAAAGGAATTCAGTTCCATAAATGTTAGTAGCCAAGAGAGGAACAAAATGACAGCAATAGGGACAAAGGAAGAATCTACAACACTGACTTTGTTTCCTATGCAAAATACATCTAGAGTTCAGTTTCCTGTTACTGACATGGAGTCTAGGGAGTGAATACAAGGAGAAAGCATAGACTCACAGGATTGAGATGTAGACATGAATCAAAAACACATTCCCAATTCTGTAGAATTTCCTTTAATGCAGAGAAATACCTCTCCTGAATCTTACTTTGCTAAAGTCAAGCAAAGCATGTTCAGTGAAGAGAAGGACACTCTACCTTACTCATGGTCTGGAAAAACTGAGATACACTTTGACACTGATAGGCCCATGAACAGTCCAGGGATGCCAATTCAGGCATTGGCAGTCCAACAAGCCATTTTTGAAGAAGACTTACCATCATTACACTCACAGAATCCTGAGCCAGCACAGACAGAAGTCCTAGAACAAGATCAATGGGATTTGGGGGACATAGAGATAGAAACACCTTTGGTAACTGTTGACCAGATAGCTAAAGACAGGGAACCTTGGGTTATGGTGACAATAGCAGATCAAATCTATCCTGCTCTTATTGATACTGGAGCAACCCGGTCTGTGTTGACATCAGCACCAGAAAATTGTACACTAATGGGGTCTGTGAGAGTAAAAAGAGCCACTGGGCAAATGGAGTTGGCGCCCAAGCTAAGATCTAAGATGGTGAAAATAGGCCCAACATGTTAAATGTCACCTCCATTTTACAGTTGAGAAAACCAAGGCAAACATGTTAAATGACTTGATTTGAATGTAGGTCTTCCTGACTCCAGATCCAGAACTTTTATCTACTAAT
Organism: Gracilinanus agilis; assembly: GCF_016433145.1. Lineage (NCBI taxonomy): Eukaryota > Metazoa > Chordata > Mammalia > Didelphimorphia > Didelphidae > Gracilinanus > Gracilinanus agilis. The sequence goes on along the minus strand of NC_058132.1, from coordinate 134,450,198 downwards.
CTACATACCTGCCACAACAAATGTCAAAATAATGAAGCATATTCAAAGAATTATAAATTTAGAGTTGGAAATGACCTTAAAGGCAACTTGTCCAGCCCCTCATTTTACAAATGAGGAAACTAAGGCCAAGTGATTTACTTATGGTCACATAGCTAGGAAGTAGCAAGACCAGAATCTAGAACCCAAGTACTTGATATAAATCCAGCACACTTTCTCCTGTAGGATGCTATTGCTCTATCAATCACCTTATACTCAAAATTAAAAGGGATTTTATATTATTCATAAAATGAAATTTTTAATTATTCTCTCATCTTTTATATTTTGGGGTTTTTTATTTTATAATGTGCATAAGTGACTAATCTAATAGAATATTTATATATTTATAATTACATATTCTATGTCATTTATATATAATATTGGCTGGCTCTGAAAGGACAAGTCCAGAAAGCAGTAACAGGAAACAACACCCAGAAAAAAGATGCTGAGAAAGATATAAGCAGAAAGCAACAGCAGAAGCTGTATGGGCAAGAAGTCACACTCATCTAGGAGCAGGCCCTATAACCTAGTGGAACAATGCTCTTCCTATTAAATCTGTTAAGTCCAGCATAACAACAAATGCAGCAGACTGTGAAAGGTCCCTCCACACATGATCACAATAAATGCTTACTCTTCTCATTTATGGCATGTATTTTCAAGGGAGAATGTTCCCATTTTTTACCAGGAAAATGGTCTATTGCAAAGTTTCCTACTTTGTTACTTCATTAAATATCCCTTCTTTGAACTAATTATGTCCTCTGGCTAGCCATATGCTGGATTCAGCTCTAACTGGCTTGCTGAGATCATTATTAAATTTTCAGTGTGACCATTTACATCTCAGAAATCAGGACTTTTGTTGATTGTATAGTTATAAAAGTGTTAAAGGATATAGATGAAACTTAAAAGTGTGCATATGAGAGCAGCTAGGCAGCATAGCAGAGAAAGTACCAAGCCTGGAGTCAGGAGGTCCTGAGGTTCAAATGTGGCCTTAGATACTTCCTATCTGTGTGATCCTAGGCAAGCCATTTAACCCTGTTTGCCTAACCCTTACCTTTCTGCCTTGGAGTTGTTACTAAGACAGGGGGAAAAAGTGCATATGTGTACAAAGATCCCCTCCTTCCTCAAATATTTATTATCACGCCCTAGTATTGCCCTGACTTGAACTCAGCTGGAGTGCAATAGTCTCAGGGAATGAAGTCATTGGCAGACTGAAAACCAGAATAGAGGACTGCAGGTTAATAATAATAACAATGACTAGCATTTGTATAAACTTTAAGGTTTTGCAAAGAATTTTTATCTCTTTAGGGCTTCACAAACTCCTAGCCCAGCACCACAAAGCTAGTGAATCTAGTGAATCTGAGGCAGAATTTGAATTCCAGGTTGAGAGCTCTATTTACTGCGCTATCTAGCCTCTGAAGAGCTGACATCAGTGAATCTGTGATCTCTAGCTGGAGGGGACCTCAGAAGCCCTCTACTCCAACTATCACTAGATTGAAAAGGCAAGAACAAGAAGGGTGGAAAACAAGTCCTACAGGTAATGCAACAGTACAGCCAAGAAATCATGATGGCTTTATATCCTGACTCTCCCAGTGGTGTGACCGTAAACAACAGAGGAGAAACTGAAGTCTAGAAAGAAGACTAATTGTGGAGTTAGAGAACCTGGGTCCTAAACCCATCTCAGAATATTGCTGTTTGATGGGATCTTGGGGAAGTCATTTAACTGTCTTTGGCCTTCCAGTTCTATATTTGTGAGCAGATGTGATCTGATCTATGAGGATAGCAGTAGGAATGAAAGGGAATAACAATAGGATTACTGAACTGAAATTTATCTCCTAATATCTCTCCCAACTGCCTTGCCCTGAGTACCCTTTCAAACCACATGTCCCCAGACTCCTCTTTGATTTAGAAACTCTACTATCATACCTGGGAGCTGTGTCACTTTTATGACCTTCTTTGCCTCATCTTCCATCTCTATAACCTTAGGGACCAATCCTTAGCTGCCACTCCCCTCTGTGTGTTGTTTATTCCTATTTCAAATATAAACTTCCCAGAGGCAGGGATTATCTTTGCTTTTGTATTTGGTCACAGTATTTAGCACACAGAAAGTATTCATTAAAAGCATCTTCATTTATTCATCAAAAGGTCAGAATCTACAGTGCCTTCCCTCTGAGACTACCCCGAATTTATCCCTCTGTAACTTGTTTGTACATAACTGTTTACAAGTTGTCTACCCCATTATTCTCCTAGCCAAAGGAGACTGCCTTTTGTGTTTCTATGAGAAAAGATAATCCATTGGCTTTTAACCTAGGCAACTGGGAGAATAGAGGTGTTGAGATGCAAATAGGGAAAAACAAAAGAGGTAGTTTTTTTTGTTTTGTTTTTGAGGGAATGGGAATTGACCTAGGAGTAGAGAGCAAAGTGTGGACTCTAGACTCCAGGCCTCCTACAGTATAGTGTGGACTCTAGACTCCAGGCCTCCTACAGTATAGTGTGGACTCTAGACTCCAGGCCTCCTACAGTATACTAAATTTTTATGGAAAACTTGCAATAAGACACAACAGAGGGGATAATTCAAATTCAATAAAGCTTATCAAGAATCCTTTAAATGCAAAGCATTTAAAGCAAAGTGACATTTGAGTGAGGAAGATTAAAATAAAAAATTGATTCTCGGTCCTCAAAGCAAGTTCAATCCAGCTAGAGGGAGCAAAAAATAAATAAATAAAACATTTTGCAGATCACTACTGACTTAGGAAACTCTAGAAATTTAACTAAAAAGGGGCAGCTAGGTGGCTCAGTGGATTGAGAGCCAAACCTAAAGATGGGAGATCCTGGGTTCAAATGTGGCCCTTGGCAAGTCACTTAACTACATTTGCCTCCATTTCCCCATCTGTAAAATGAGTTTAAGAAGGAAATGGCAAATCACTCCAGTATCTCTGCTATTAAAATCCAAAATAGGGTCAGAGTTGAACATGACTGAAAATGACTGAATAACAAGTATTTAAAGAGCACTTTAAAGTCTGCAAAGCAGAAATGGTAACTCATTTTATCCAGTTTATAGATTAGAAAACTGGGGCAGACACAGGTTAAGTGGCTTGCCCAAAATCACACTACTAGAGACGGGATTTGAATTCGGGTCTTCCGGTCTCCCCACACTGAGACGATCAAGTAGTTTTAGGAACGTTATCCTTTAAAAATCGTTGAGCCTGCGGAACGCAAAGCCCTAGAGTTGACTAGTAGACTGCATTAGTAGACAGGTCCGGAATCTGCGGTCAAGCCCGCCGACCACGTGCAACCTTTTGCCACGCCTCCAGGCTAGTCCCGCCCTTCGCTCTACGCGAGCAGAGCGTTCTGGCGCAACCAGAGAAGGTGGGCGGGAGTGGGAAGTTTGAGCTAATACCCAAAGCAAACACTTCGGAAGAGGAGGGCGGGGTGAAGTGTCAAGTCCACCCTGCCATCGCCCAAAGCCGATCTATCTTCCAATTGGGAGGAGGACCGACTGGGTGGGGCCAAAGCCGTGCCGAATCCCGTTTCCGGGAGCCACGCTCGTGCGTCTTTTGATCACGTGCGAGCCCGGCTGAGTTTTGGCGCGAGAACCTGAAAATTCGCTGAGATTGGGTACAGACTGGATTAATCCTCGGAAGCCCAGGCGTTGCGCCTGCGCATCTGAGCTCCCCCGCCGCCCAGTCTTCCTCCCTCTCTCTTGCGCGGGAGATGTCGGCTTACCTGGGCTTGTTCCGTAGTTAGTGCTGGCTTGGGGGCAGGGGTGGGTTGTGATCCCGGACATGGCCCGCCTTAACTTCTACCACTCTCCCAGTCGCCCACAGCTAGGCTGACCTAAGGACTGGAACCCTACGGGAAGCGGGATTCTCATTGAACTTCTCTGGGCTGCTGTTTACCTATCTGTGAAACGCGAGCCTTAGCCCAGGGCACAGAGTCAGTTTTCTTCGGCACTGTAGTTAACTGATAAAACCTCGCTTTTATTTCTCCAGATATTTTGTTTTTCCACTTTGCAGACTTCTTGAACAGACTTAACAGACAAGAAAATGTCAGCGGGATACCAGGGAAAAACAACTTTTTTTGAAGTTTTTAAGACACGATGCAGTGAATCAGGTAGGAGGTGTTATTTCATTGGACAAACTACACAAATATTTTTCCACAGTTGCTTTTTTTATTAAAAAAATAAATTTTTATTTAATCAGATACGCCTCCCTCACCAACATTCATGTCTTCCTTTCTTCATTTATAATGTTAACCTCTTAAGGACAGGGCATATATTGTTTAATTTTGTATACTTGCCCCTTAGCACTATCCCAGGTGTACCAGTAAACAAATAATTTCGAAAGTATGTCTTATAAGCCTTTATAGTGAGAAGTGGTTTCATTCAGCAATAACACCTGCAGAGGTAAGTCTGACAGGTTCCTTAGAAAATTATTTAAGGCACAACTAGAAAATTTATTTACTGGACAGCTTAAAGATAATTTGTATGTCTTTAGGAGAAAATTAGAGATAATTTGTGTCTTTAGGAGAAACAGGATTTTCCCTCCTTTATTTGCTATTAATTTTGCTATTAATGTGTGTTAATAAATACTTTACCAGAGAAGTAATTTTAGACACTAATTACAATACCGAATGAATGACTTGTGATCCTGGATTGTGCAGGTATTTGCTAGGCTTAAACGAGAATAATTGCTGAGTGGAAATTCAATTTAGTAAACATTTAATACTTATGTGCCTGGTACTCTGCTAGGTGCTGACTTCATATCACTTGCACAAGTACTAACATCCATTATACAGTGTTTGTAATAAAAAATGTAAAAATGTGTGTGAAAAGTGGTCTACTTGAAACCTTAAATTGGAAAGAGAAGTCCTTTTGCTTATACTAAAGAAGTAATAACCAATACTTCCATATTTACCATCACTTATTATAGTTCTACTCTAATGAGTTTTTTATTTTACAGCAAGCATTTATGTGTCAGATTGGGGTGAAAATAATGTTAAAAGTTTTGTATCTAATTTACAGAAATAAATGATACCAGCTTTTATACATCATGAACCAATCTCTGTGCTAAGCACTTGGGATACTTAAAAGATAGTCCTTCTGGGAGCTTACCATCTAATGGGGGAAGCAACATGCAAACACACACACACACACACACACACACACACACACACACACACACACACACACACATATATATACAGGGTATGTATAGGATAAATAGAAAAAGCCCTGGAGTCAAGAGGGGTAATCTTTTGGTAATATAAGAATGAAAATAGTGGGGGAAGAAATATTGGAGGGGAAAAGGTGAGCTTTAATGATTATTGATGCATTTTTTCAGTTCTTCTACAAATCAGGCATATATAAATGCTTGTACCTATTCATTAACTCCTACACAATTTCTCCTTTATACTCCCAAAATATTGTTTCTAATCCAATGAACATAAGTGCTTATGACAATCTGACTAAATGCTAAGCAAATTAGAAACAATTTGATGTAATTCTTATCATTTTTCTCCTTTACCAAAGCCATAAAATCACATAATGACTCTTAAGTTCTTGAACCTTTAGATGACATTGATTAAAAATTATGGTGTAAGGTATTTTGTGTTTTCTTACAGATTTAGGGCCAATAAGCCTTAACTGGTTTGAAGAACTTACTTCAGAAGCTCCACCCTATAATTATGAAATTTCAGAAGACCCTGGAAGTAAAACTGAAATTACTGAGGTGAATTATTTTAAAACCCCACAGCGGAAACCTTTCACTTATAATCATCTGGCATCTACTCCATTAATCTTCAAAGAACAGAATGTAAATTGTTCATTGAATTCTTCTCCTTTAAGTGGACCAGATCATTGCAAATTAGATCTAGGTGAGTAGCTTATTTGAATACAAATTATTAAAATTTATTCACTAGGGTGTATTTTTTCTATATTAAAAGCAGGGTAGTTTTGATATATATAAAATCCAAACTATTATATACTTGTATATTGCCATGTAAACACAAGTTGCCATTGAATCAAAAGGGATCTGTGCTTGACTGTTGTTGAAGGTTTTTATCAGTGACTGATTAAGACTTTGTTGATGTCCTTATCAGATCTTCAGACAACCCTAAACTGGGAGGAGATTATGTGGCAGATCCAAAAGGATGCTAAGGGACTAGAATATTGTACTAAATCAGTAATGTGAAATTTAATGTAAAGTATTATATTTGTATTAAAAATACCAACTTTACAAGTACAAAATGGCCAGAGATTTAGTGAGAATCTATTTGTATGGAAAAGATCTAGAGATTTTAGAGTAAAAACTCATTGAGCGTCTACAGCAGTGGTTCCCAAACTTTTTTGGCCTATCACCCCCTTTCCAGAAAAAATATTACTTAGTGCCCCCTGTCACATACTATCACTGCCCCCTTACAGTTTATTCACTGCCCCCAAATGCACCTGTGGCCATCACTGCCTCCCTGCATCCTTGCAGCACCCACCAGGGGCAGTGGCGCCCACTTTAAGAATCACTGGTCTATAGTGTAACATGGCATCAGAAAACAAGAGCATTACATTGAAAGCATTGAGAAAGGAACAGTTTTTTTAAATAATTCTATTTTCTTCTGTTGAGACCACATATATAGTATTACTACAATATTGAGCTATCTCTGCAACATATTTGCATAGGTCTTTCAATACTTCCTATTACCTCTAGGATCAGATATAAACTTCTCTGTTTAGCCTTTCAAAGAACATTACAACCTGACTATTCTCTAAACCAGGGGTCAGCAACCTTTTTGGCCGTGAGAGCCATAAACGCCACATTTTTTAAAATGTAATTTCATGAGAGCTGTACAGTGCTCACAGTGCTGCTCCTGTAACAGCAGCCTGAAAAAAAATTGACTTTATGGCTCCTGCAGAAAGAGCCATACATTGCCGACCCCTGCTCTAAACCTTTCATTAATCACAGTTCTGTCTGTAGCATGTGGCTCTCAACTCTGTTAACTTCAGTGACTTTCTATTGCCTTTGGAATCATACTCAAAACTTTTCAACCTCTTTGGATATTGCTTCCTTTCCCAAACAGGGATCTGGCCAAACTCACCTTCTGTTTTCCTCACACATAACAATCTATCTTCTATCTCTATGCCTATTATCCGTTCCACATGCTTGGAATGTGTTCTCTCCTTCCTTCCTCATAGAGACCTGCCCTTCCTTTACAGTGCAGCTCAAGTGCCATCTTCTACAGGAGGTCTTTATTGATAACCTCCAACTGGTAGTACTGTCTTCTAAGCTACCTTTTTTTATTTATTTTGTATATATTCATTTGATGTGTGTATGTATCTTCACCCTTTTTTTTGTATGTCTTTCTCATCAAGTTGGAAGTTCCCTGTAAGTAAAGATTGTTTCTTTGTCCTTGTATCCTTGGGAGTCTGGAATGCAGTATGTTCACAGTAAAAACTCATTGATTTTATTGCACTCCATTCTCAGTATCACACTTTAGAAAAGACATTGTTCAGTTAAAGTGTGGATTGAATCCATCCTTTCTTCACATTTATTTATGTTGGTGGTTAGTTTCACAAATTTGAATTTGTGAAAATTTCCTTGACTCTTAGCTCTCCATCAGTGCATCCAATCAGTTGTCAAGTGTTTTGTTCCCTTCTCTCTACTCCCACAACTACCTCTCCAGTTCAACTCATCATTATATCTTGCCTAGACTATTGGTTTAGGCTCCTAAAATTGTTTCCAGCCTCTGCTGTTTCCGATGTATTATCTACATAGCTGCCAAAATAATTTTCCTAAAATATGGGTCTGACTATTTTATTTCCTTCAGCAAAAATTTCAGTAATTTCCTGTAACCTGTAGCATTAAAATACCAACTCCTTGGACAGGTTCTTTGTTAAACCCTTAATAATCTGACTCCGACCTTCCTTTCCAGACTTACTTCACTTGAATGTCCTTCATGCACTCCAGCCAAACTGATACGCTTACTGTTTCCTCAATTTTGTATTGCCTGTCTTGCTCTTATATCCTTTGCACAGGCTGTTCATCCCCATGCTGGCAATGCATTCCTTCCTTCTGCCTTTCAGAAACTTCAGTTTTCTTCAATTCTCAGTTCATGTGCTGGATGCTAAACATTTCCTAATTCATTAGTCATCTCCCCTTCCTCAAATTATCTTTGTTTAAACAGTGCATATACCAATAAAATGCATGTTCTTTTGGGAGAGGTTATCTGCATGTGTATGTGTGTGGGTATACATATATATGTCTGTATTATCTTTTGTATTCCCAATACCTAGCATAATACCTTGCAACTTAATGTTTAATAAAAACTTGTTGAATTTGTTAAATTTTATCATTTTCTGCTTCCTCCCTGCCCTCCCAACTTCATAAGTATGACTGCCTACCCAGCTTCTTTTCTTTTCTTGATCCTCTTCTTTACTTTTTGGCAGTTGCAAATCACTGTATCTCCAGGAGCAGCTATGTGGTGGACTGGAAGATAGAGTGCTAGCTTGAAATCAGGAAGATCTGAGTTCATATTTAGCTTCACAGAGTATCTAGCTAACACACTTAGGACACTGAGCCTGGAATTGAGAGGACTTGGGTTCAAATGTGGCCTGAGATTTGGCTGTGTGACCCTAGGCAAGTCACTTAACCCTAATTGTCTAGGCCTTGCTGCTCTTCTGTCTTAGAACTGATATAAGATAGAATATAATGGTTAAAAAAAATCAGCCTTAGATACCCTTACTAGCCGTATGCTCTTGGGCAAATCATTTAACCTCTATTTACTTCAGTTTCCTTTTATTTAAAATGGAGATAATAATAGCACCTTCCTATCAGGGTTGTGGTGAGGAACAAATAAAATAATACTTAAGTGCTTAGACCAGTGCCTGGCAAATAGGTACTATAAAAATGTTAGCTGTTATTTATTACATGCAGTCCTGTGACTGTCATTTTGATGCAAGTGTAGTAGATTTCAGTATTGTGTGGGTTGAAATCATGTATAATTCTCAAGCATATATTAGCTAGTATTAGTAATCTTAGATTGGCAACTTCCCTTAGAAAATTAGTAAAATGTAGGTGCCCCTCAGAAGAGAGATGCCAATCTCTCCTTATGAAGAGTAGAGAAATCATCCCTCCCCACATACCCTTTTTAATTATCCTAATTAGCACTCTTTTGTAATGTGGCCAAAGCTCCTCTTCTTTCCCCCTTTTCCTTTTTTCTTATTATGGACTCCCAATAGCTCTGACAATCAGCATTCAAAAAGTTAAAGAAGTTAGAAGCTGAGTAATGGAAAATTCCCATGAGAAAAGTCCTAAACCTAAAGTTATAATCTTAACTCCCTATCCCAGATGTTTCAGTCTGAAAGACCTTGGCCATGTCTAAACTCTGACTCAACTTAGAAATTGCAAACTTGAGGAATGCTCCCATGGGTTCAAGAATCCTGGGATACTTAAGGAGGGCAGAACAAGATAAAAAAAATAAAACAGACAGACCTATCATACAAAGATGGGTGACTAAAGAGAAGCATTGTGTTAATTTCCTATAAATTCTGAGTTCACTTATATACTCTTGGACATTGTTTTTGAGTTAACCATTCAGAGCAGTGCTGTCCTTTCCCTTTCTCTAATAAAGACTGCATTTTTATGTCAGCATTTTATCAAGTCTTCTGTCTGATCATTGGAGTGACTTTGGGATGCAGACCCCTGAGATTCCACCCCACACAGTATGACATGATAGTGTTGAATTTTGACTTGCTCTAGTCACTGCTGGAGTATTGTGTTCTGAGTACCTCCATCTAGTAAGGATCTATGGATAGCTTGGTACACTGAGTGCTATTGCTAATTGTAATATTTACATATTGTTGTTCAGTTGTGTTCAGTTTGTGACCCTGTTTGGAAATTTCTTGGCAAAGATGCTGGAATGGTTTGGTATTGCCTTCTCCAGTTCCTTTTACAGATGAGGAAACAGACAAAATAGGGTTAAGCAAGTTGCCCAGGGTCACAATGCTAGTAAATGTCCCAGTTGAGATTTGACCTCAGGAAGATGAATCTTCTTGCCTTCATGGCCAATACTCTATCCACTGTGCTACCTAGCCACCCTATTTATGTATTGTTTAACCATTTATTATTTATGAAGGTTTGCTACCATTTAAACACTTTTAAAATTATTTTTATTTATTTCCTAATTACATATAAGAAAAATGAATACTTTGAAAATTTTTAAGTTTCAGATTCTCTCCCTTCCTGCTCCTCCCCACTCCTTGAGAAAGCAAGCAATTTAATTTTTTTGAGAAAGCAAGCAATTTAATTTTTTTTTAAACTCTTACCTTCCATTTTAGAATCAATCCTAAATATTGGTTTCAAGTCAAAAGAGCAGTAAGGGCTAGGCAGTGGGGATTAAATAACTTGCTCAGGGTCACACAGCTAAGAAGTGTCTGAGGGCAGATTTGAACCAAGGACCTTCTGTCTCTAGGCTTGGCTCTCTATCCACTGTACTACCTAGCTGGCCCCAACCAATTTAATATTGATTATACATTTGAAATCATACAAAATATATTTCCAAATTAGCCATCTTGCATAAAAAAATAATAATAAAAGTAAAGTTTTACATAGTATATGTCGGTCTGCATTCAGAGTTTATCAGTTTTTTTGGAGGTGGATAGCATTTTTTTATTATGGGTCTTTTAGAATTATCTTTGAAATGGATTTTTGTCTTGATCACTGAAGCTAAGCCTTTTACAGTTGATGTTACTGCGTACAATGTTTTCTTGGGTTTTTGCTTACTTCACTTTGCATGAGTTCATATATATCTTCCAAGGTTTTTCTGAAACTATCCTGCTCTTCATTGTATTATAAGAAATGAAGAGCAGAATGTTTTTCCCCTAATTTCTTTGGATACAGACCAAGTAGTGGTATTGTTGGAAAAATGAGTATGCACAGTTTTATTGCCCTTTGGGCATAATTCCAAATTGTTCTTAAGAATGGTTGAATCAGTTCCCAACTCCACTAGTAGTCCCTTAGAGTTCCAAATTAATTTCTAATTTATGTTTCCACTACCCTTTATTAAATATAATTTTTATTGTACAGTGATCTGAAAAAAAGATATATTTAATAGTTCTGCTTTTTTTGCATTTGGTTATGTGGTTTTTATACCCTCATATATGGTTGCCTTTTGTTAAGGTGCTGTGTACAACTGAGAAAAAGGTGTTGTCCTTTTTATTACCATTCAGTTTTCTCCAGAGGTCTTATCATGTCTCACTTTTTAAAGATCCTTTTCATCCCCTTGACTTCTTTCTTATTTATTTTTGGTTAAACTTATCTAGTTCAGAGAGGACATATGGTTAACCAACAGTGTCTGTTCCTACATCCAGTGATAACACAGGAGTCCACTTATAATCTCTCTCTCGCCAGTTACTAGTTCCCCTCACTCAGATCTTTTGCTTGGCTCTTCTACTCCAGAATTTGATTTGAGGCATTTCAGTTATTTGTAGAGGAATGTTGGGAGTTTTCTACATTGTCTTTGCCTCAATGGGTTCTCTGGTTTGGCCATCCTAGGCCATTTGCTGTTCCTCCCTGGTGGTGTATTTCTTTAGGCCTTTGCACCAGGTATCCAATGTGTATGGAGTGCTCTCCCTCCCCACTTTTGCCTCTTGGAATCCTTGTTCTCTGGATAAAGTTTATACACCACCCACTGCCAAAGCCTTGCCTTGTTCATCTCTTCTTCCATTAGCCTCCTCTCAAAGCTTACTTTGTATATATTTCTACCTTTGTGTGTGCACATTGTTTTGTTTTTCCAGTAGAATGGAAACCCCAAAGGGGAAAAATAGTTTTGCTTTCATCTTTGTATTTACTTAGCTCAATTGTGCCTGGCACATAAATACTTGGTCTCTAAAATTTAAACTCATCTTTCCCTTCAAAACTCCTCAACTTAACTTTTGTATTTTTATTACTTCTATCTTTCTAATGAGTTGGGCTCATAACTTAGATAGTTTTTTACTCTCTTCCTTCCTTCCCCCTCTTTTATATCTGTTTAGTTACTATCCTTTGGCATTTTTTTCTTTTAATATCCTTCTTAAGTCCCTACCTTTTCACTCCTGCTATCACCCTAATGTAGGCCCATACTTATGGACTGCATAATTGTTTGAACTGTTGTGTAAGAGCTTCCTGACTGGTCTCTCCAACATCTGTCTCTGTTCCATCCTTAACATGCTGCCAAAATAATCTTCCTAATCCCCTGATCGTGCCACTTCTCTACTCGTGAATCTTCTAAGGCAACTCATTTAAGGTATTGTTGGCCAGATTTTATTCAGATTTTTGAAAAGCCCAAAGTGACCCGCAGAAATTGTCGTTATTTTTCTTCCTTTACACAGGGTCCAAGTTAAACCAATGAAAATTGATGACTTTTAGAGAGGAAAACTTATCATTCCATATATGCTTACCATAATTACTTTGTTATATTGCAGGTAAGGATACTGCAATGGATAAAGAGCTTAGGAAAAGTCACTGTGTATTGAAGATCAAATTAGGTCAAGCAAATGATGTTACCAGTCCACCCCTCAGTACTTGTCTCAGTGAAAGGTATGAAGAAGCAGTTAACAAAAATGAAATGCTTCCCAGCATTTGCTTTGTTTCGTACATGATTGTCTCAGTAACATAAGGTTATATTATTGAAGGATAATGCTAAGTGAACCTAAAGATCTCAGCTTTTGAACAAAAACTCACTATTACATAAAAATTTTTGGGAAACTGGAAAACAATCTGGTAGAAACTCTACATGGGCCAAAACTGACACTAAATTAAGATCAAATCAAGTAACAAATGAATATATGATTGAGATACATAGTAGGACCTCATTTTACATGACCAATACATTCCAAGATCTTTCAGTTGCAAATCATGCATCATAGCAAACCTCATTATTTAATAAATATTTCTTTTACAAATGTACCTAGGCACTTTATGACTTTTCTTAGGCTTCATACAGAACTACCAACATCACTACTTATGTACTTTGGGGCCATTATTAGTAACTAAATAGTGTTAATGAAACAAAGAGAAGCACAGCTCTGATATGGACATGAATTGTTATGTGTAAGAACTCCCCACAAAGACTAATGCCAGAGCTGTTGTTTGGTATAAAACAAAATAATGACTCATACTAATACTTAGAGTGAGAATGAACTTGATTGATTGAACTGCTATGAGAGTGTGTAAATGGAATTAATTCTAGCCCATTCATAGTCAAAAATCTACTTACCCTAGGCATCTAGATTATATCATCCCCACCTCCCTCAAAAGGGGAGTAGAGATAAGTTAACCACACTGACAATAAGAATCAAATCAAGAACAAGGGACTGCCCTTTGGGCAGTCCAAATCAGTGTAGAGGCTGCCATTGGTCCACTTGAATTAGAGATGGCCCACAGGAAATGATGAGAGAAGCTATCTCTAAAGATTCCTGGGTTACAACCTGGTAAAGTTGGTTCAGTGAGTTGAGGAGTGGAAGGAGTTCAGGAGTTCTGGCACTGGACTTGGTGCTGGACTTGGTGCTGAAGGTTCTCGGCTGAGACCTCAGAATGCTTCTACTCTGAATGGTCACGTGGGTAAGTTAGGCTGACTTCCTTGGCCTACCTTGGCATTTCCAAACTCTGCCTTAAGTAGGCTTATAGCCTCTTTGATTTCTAAAAGTCTTGTGGCTTGTAACCTAGTTTAATTAGCCTTTTAACCTTCTCTCTTCTGTCCAGGCCTCTCCCTCTCTGTAATTACTTACATTTACCTTCCTAATTGTAAATAAACTACCTTAAACTGGACGCTGACTTGGGTCTATTTTAATTATGGAATCAATCTGAATTGTTGATTCCTGGCGGCCACACTTTAAATATATATCTATAAAATACCTAAAAAATCTCCCTCTTACATGAGTCACTTGGGAAAGTGGTGTGGATTTGGCATGTAATTAAACATTTTTGTTTAACTTTTTTTGCCTTTAATTTTTTTTATCATCAATCACATATACTTGAATTCACATGTATTGAGTTCACATAAAATGGGGGGGCAGTTAAACAAATTAGAGTAGTCAGAAAGAAATTATCTTCAGATTTTTGGATGAGAAGGTATCATTACCAAATGAGACAGGATGAAGTTCACAAGAGGTAAAGTGAAAAGTTTTTATTATATGAAATTAGAAGGGTTTTGTACAAATAAATTATTGCACTTAAAATGATAAGAGAAGCAGGGAAATGAGGGGGAGATCTTTGTGCCAAATTTCTCTGATAAAAGTTCATACTTCTAAGCCATATAGAGAATTGATTGAAATTTGTAAGAATCATCCATTCTTCAGTTGGTAAATGGTTAAAAGATATGAATAATTCAAAATCTCGATGTCCATATAAAAATCACTAATAATTAGAGGATTACAACTTAAAACAACTCTGAGGTACCACCTTACACCCATCAGACTGGCAAAATAGAAAAACAACAAATGCTGGAAGAAGCCAAGGGAAAACAGGTACACTGATGTACTGTTTAAGGAACTGTGAACTGGTCTAACCTTTCTGGAAAGAAATTTGAACTATTCCTAAGCTGTATCTGGCTTGTGAAGCCAATGATTAAATTTTAGTATGAGCAAATTTATATCCTTAAAATGAGCAAATGCCACACATCAGAGCTCAATTTATTGTTTTGTTAATTGTTTAGATGAAGAAAATGTTCATAGTTTAGATTACACTTTAAAACGTGCTGAACTTTTTGGAGATCCATTTGTTAAAACATGTGCCAGCAAACCCATCTATACCCCAAAGAGAGAAAAAGGACCCTCTGTACAAAAATGTAGAACTTCTTTATGTGCTGCCTCAGTCAATTGGGGAATAGCTAAATAAGTTATGGAATATAAGTGTGATAGAATAAACTTGTGTTATAAAAAATGATGAAGGGGACTGTTTGAAAAACACCTGGAAACATTTGCATAAACTGCTACAGAGTGAAATGAACAGATAAGAGTACAAGTTATATTATCACAACAATATTGTCAACACAGATGACTTCAAAAGACTTAGGGTCTCTGATCAATACAATAACCAACCCCAATCCCAGAAAACTCACAATGAAACATTATGCCTACCTCCAGATAAAGAGATGATGTGCTCAGAATGCAGTAGTTTTTTAAAAGATGTTATAAATTGGACAATTTGTTGGGTTTTTATATAATTTTTTATGTCTATATTTAGTACTAAAGATTTGACAACTATTACATCTAGACTTCTTAAATCTTCCAAAATTTAAAGTAATAAAGTAATTTGTAATTTTGTCATAATATTATATAACATAATATCTTTCCAGTTCTCTGTTGAGTAATTTCAGTGGTTTTATATTTTTAGTCCAGCAGTTTTACGAGGCACATACAGAACTCCACAGAGGGAGAAGCCTGGTATGAATGGCCATATTTTTTGTATATGTTCTTTTTAAACCATATTTTAATTTTTGTATTTTTTAAATGGTGGTTTAACTAAATTTCCCCTCATTCTTTTTAGTGTCATATGGAAACTTACTTTATACCCCTAAACTAATGAAGGTAAGTGATATTTTAATTGTTAATAATATGAGCTTTTAATAGTTTTTTGTATTATATTCTTGCTCTGAGATTCTCCATGCAAATAATCATTGCATTTCTGCAAATTAAACTGCCATTTGTTAATGAGGCAGATATGTGTTTCATCTTAATATTTGAAACCAGAAGGATATGAAGATTTAATTGACATAGTGGCAATATACATATACTCAAGGCGCAAATTTGCTTTATTCATGAGAGCCTACTATAAACCCACACAAACACTCATATTTATATGTGTATGTTTTTATATGTGTGTATATAAACATATATGTATGTTTTTTCTTTTTCTGATTTCAGGTTAATACACCAAAACACATTTCTGAAAGTCTGGGAGCTGAGGTGGATCCAGATATGTCTTGGTCTAGCTCTCTGGCTACTCCCCCTACCCTCAGTTCAACTGTGCTAATAGGTAATGCTATGGAAAATGTGTTATCTGGTGAAAAACAAGACTAGTACAAAGTAATGCTCCTCCCCTCAAATAAACAAATCTTTGAAAATATAGTAATTTTCCATGTAAGTGGTGGAGCCCATGCTTGAAATCTATTTCTTTGCCTGCTTCAGCATCCTGCCTCTTTGCAACTCCTTCTGAGGGTTTTATAGGTAAACAGGCAATATAACTTAACTTGGAAAATCATTTTGATTCTTAATCAGACTTATATTTGGACATTTGTTTCTTAACATAAAAGCATCAAAGCATGGTCCATATAGAGTGCAGAGAGAGAAGAGAAAGGAGACAAAGGATAGGAATTTGAGGTAGAGAATGAAAAGCCCTCTGAGGAGTCAGAATAACAAAGAATGTGCTGTGGCTCTAACCAGAAAAGAGAAGATACCTAGAGAGGGGTTGCTTTTTGCGATCAAAAGCTTTAGGAAGGAAAGTCAAGGCTGCTGAGTTCGAAACAAAAAAGACCTTTGACTTGGTATTAGGAATTCTTTGAAAGCTTTGGTAGAAACAAAATGATCAGGAGGGAAATATGTTACAGAAAGCTGAATAAGAAGCAGGACTGAAGCCAAATTTAAGAGGCTGAGGAAATAAGAGATTGGTTTTATTGCAAGCATAGGGTATAGGGTACATCCTCAGGTAGAATGGCAGTAAAGGAGAAGAAGGAAATGATATTATGGCTTTTGGGGATAGTAGAAGATAGTAGGGAGATGAGGGAAGCCTTTTTTCTAGGACTTAGGAGACTTGACCATGATTTAAAGTAGATAGGAAGGAACAATAGCAAGGAAGAGATGGAAAATATAATCACACAATACATTGTCTATAAAACACTTTGTAAACTATAAGATGTCATATAAATAATGACACTAGGAGTTGGAGGAGGTTTAATTAGAGAATTGGTTATGGCTAATAGAGTAGTAACCTTAGTTTCAAATAGGGAAACTTTTTGTCATAGAACAAGAGAGGGAATGAATGATTGTGCATAGCTAACATTTATATAGCACCTACTATGTGCCAAGCACTAGCACTTTACAATTATTATCTCGTTTGGTCTCATAACAACCCTGGGAAATAGATGCTCTTATTAATCCCCATTTTACAGATGAAACAACTTAGGCAAACAGAGGTTAAGTGATTTGCTTTAGAGGCACCCAGCTAGTGCCTGAGGCTAGATTTGAACTCAGATCTTCTGACTTCAGGCTCAGCACTCTGCCCAGTACCACATTCCACTGTGTGATGATATTGAAAAATTGGAGCCTCATTCTTAGGGAATCGGAAGCTCATTAACTCATTTTAAGTGTGTGAGTTGGGGTGTAGTTGAGCACATGAAAACTGGAAAGGTTTGATAGGTTGGTGGGGAGCAGAAGCATTGGGTAGAATAGCCGTCTATAGAGCACCTGGCTGATAGGAGACAATGTCCATTTGTGGTAGGTAAAATTGACCTCCTCTATCTGTAGTGATCCAGGAGCACCAGAGCCACAAAATGTAAATGGGACTTATTCACAGTTGTTTTTCTCTCATTGCCTGCCAAGCAAATGTTCATTTATTAAGCCATAAGGAAAATTATCTACATTACCTTTTCTGACTTTAACAGTTTCATAAAAGAAACCTAACTTTTCTCTTTTCAGTCAGAGATGGTCAGACTCCTAGAGCTAGAACTCCTGGTGATACTTCAATTGTAAGTACTTATTACAAATGGAATATGCTGCGAGCCATAGTTTTTAAAACCTCACTAGTCATGCAGACCAAAACTCTCATTTTACAGATGAAGAAACTGAGGCTCAGGGAGATGGAGTCACTTGCCAGCATAGTCCCAGTTCCTACAATAGATACACTTCACTAACCCAAATCCCCCTTAGATGGTGATAGAGGTGGTAAGATTGGAAGTTAAGCAGGAATAGGGCTCAGGGAAAGGTTCTCACTGACAGATGCTTTAGTTGTCTCAAGCAGCTCTGTTGAAATATCTCTAAGCCAGCAACAACAGGAGATAGATAGGATCAAGTTGTTGGTAAAATGGATTAGAAGGACAGTCACAGGAGAGGGAGAACAGCCAATCTCACAAGGTCCACCCAAGGAGTTAGGACAAACTCGACCTACTGCTTCAACTGTCTCTTAGAAGAAGCCCTGTCACTTCTCTAGAATTCCAGAACCTTCCTGCGTCTGCCTTTTGAGCAGCTCCTGCTCTTTCCTTATAACATTACTGAGAAATCAAAAGCAAAAGATAATAATTACAAATGATAATCAAAGGCTTTTTCTTTTTTTCTGAGCAAAAGATACGAACCAGCAAAGGGACTAGAGAAAGAGATTGGAATAGGGATTTCTGTGGTGCTCTTGGCCAAATTTGGTCTTCATTTTCTGTAAATTCCTGTGATTTTTTTTCTTGTATTTGTTGATTTGGAGTTTTTTTGGTGAGTTTTCTCAGTCTGTTCAGAGGAGGGTTTTGGGGGGGTTAGGGTGGCTCACTATTCTTCCTTTTTTCAACCATTTGGAATCTCCCTCAGGTGTTTTAAAACTGAGTATTCTATAGATATCTGCTCACTTCACTCAGCATCAGTTCATACAAACCTTCCCAAGTTTCTCTGAAATTTTTAATCATTCTTTTTTTTTTTTTTTTTTTTTTTTTTTAAACCCTTAACTTCTGTGTATTGACTTATAGGTGGAAGAGTGGTAAGGGTGGGCAATGGGGGTCAAGTGACTTGCCCAGGGTCACACAGCTGGGAAGTGTCTGAGGCCGGGTTTGAACCTAGGACCTCCCGTCTCTAGGCCTGGCTCTCAATCCACTGAGCTACCCAGCTGCCCCTAATCATTCTTTATAGTGTAATATTCACATTACATATGTAATATGTGTAATATTACATATTACAGAGTATAACTCATATATCTTAATATAGTTAGCCATTTCCTAATTTGTGGTCACTTTTTTAGTTTCCAGTTCATTGCTATAAGTATTTTTGAAATTATGGACTTTTTTCCTCTTAATTTGATTACTGGAGTATAAGCCTTATAGTCGGGTAAATTCAGCTTAGTGACATGGCCGTTGTTCCAAATTGTTATCCAGAATGACTAGACTATTTCACAACTTGACTAACAATGCATTAATGAATTTGTTTCCCCATAGCTCTTCCAGAATTTCTCATTTTTCTTTTCTTTTTGGACAACTTTGCCATTCTAATGGGTGTGAAGTAGTACCTTAGAGTTTTTTTAAATGTGTATTTCTCCGATTATAAGCGATTTAGGTCACTTTTTCATTCATCTTTTGATAGTTTGGGTTTTTCTAATATTCATGTTTCAAAGTATAGCCATTAGCCAAATGGCTTCCAACCAGTTTCGTAAATTGTAACTTTAAAAAATATTAAAGTTTTTAATTTAACATTATAATTTTTTCCAGCTAATAAAAATACTATTTTCTATCCCTTTTCTCCATAATAAAAAGCAAAACTCTTGGTAAAAATATGCATTCAAAGTAAAACTGCATATCTTTTGATCATTTATGAATTGGGGGATGACTCTTATTCTTATATATTTTAGGGGCAGCTGGGTGACTTAGTGGATAGAGTCAGAACTAGAGTCAGGAGGTCTCAGATACTTCCTAGCTGTGTGAGTCTGGGCAAGTCATTTATTCCTGTTTGCCTGGCCTCTGTCTTAGAAGTGTTTCTAAGACAGAGAGTAAGGATTTTTAAAAAAAATAATTTTTAATCAATTCCCTGTAGCTTAGAAATGAGACCTTTATCAGAAACTTGTACAAAGCTGTACCCCCCCCCCCCCTCATTTTCCTACTTCTCTTCTAATTTTAGTTTCATTAGTTTTGTTTGTGCAATCTCATCAAATGTGGCCTCATACTTACTAGCTGTGTAATCTGGGACCAAGTCATTTAACTATTTGTAAAATGAACTGGAGAAAGGAATAGCAAACCACTCATATCTCTGCCAAGAAAACCCTAAATGAGGATCACAAAGAGTAGGACAAGACTGAAGTAACTGAACAATAGCAAATTTAGTTTAAAATCTGATTAATGTAGACCTTTCCCTTTTCCATTTTTTTATTGCTCTTGAGATTTGTTATTGTTCTTCCAGATGAATAAGTAAATTAATTTAGGTAATATTCTCCTTCTTAGTATAATGGATCAACCTACCCAAGAACAATATTTCTCCAATTATTTAGGTTTTTTTGTTACTAAAAATAATATTTTGGCTTGTATTTATCTGTTATGTGTGTGTCTATGTGTGTCTATAGGTAGGCCCCCAAGTATTTTATATATTCTCGTTATTTTAAGCAGGTTTCTCTATCTCTTCTGAGGTTTATGTTACTGTTATAAAGAAATGCTGATGACTTTTTTTTTTAACATTTATTAATATACATTTTTAACATGGTTGTCTGATTCATACTCCTCTTATCCCCTTCACCCCCCCCCCACCCCCACCCCCCCCCCCGCACCCCCCCCCCCCCCGGCCGATGTGCATTTC